>NC_139715.1:27112029-27269529 GCF_964188405.1 Protomyctophum parallelum | reverse complement strand
TAATGCTAACACCAGAAGGGGTTCACGCCCAAAATGGGTTAACCCGTTTAGACTCCGAGGACACATCCGTTTCACCTCATAGCGGTTGATTATTATTTTTTTAATCCTGAAAATGTGGCGTATTCAAATCTTTGAATACATATTCTTTCGACCGCTTTAACTCGAATCTTTGTTTCTGGGAGGGTCCCTGGTTGGAACAACATATTTTCAGATGGGGGTCCGCGGCCAAATACAGACAATTTCTTTGTGTCCTTGACATGAAAGCACCAGTCAGTGCACCACTGATACGTTTTTCAGAAAACTGTCAGGATTTAGACATTTTGTAGAATCTCAGGTCTAAATGGGTCAATACACACACAAATACAGATGTACTGTATTAAGTATCAGAATCAGGCACTGATGCTCAAACGTCTTCCATAATTAATTAAAAATGGAGATTGAAATACAAATTCAAATTTACAATTTAGGCATGTAGCAGATGCTCTTAACCCATTCTGGACTGAGGTCGATTCAAAAAGAAAAGGCTTCTAAATCCTAAAATAATTCTGAAAAACCCATGTTTCTATGTTAGTGGTGCTCAACCTTTTTCATGTCAAGGACCCCCAGATTTATCTCTATTGAGCCACGGACCTCCATCTCCAAATATGTCGTTCCAGGTCCAATATTTTAGTTAAAAATATTTGTGCCACATTTTCACGACTTTTCAAAAATAGCAGACCTACAAGCTCCGTGCGCTATGAGCTTGTAGATCTGCTATTTTTCAATAGCTAAATTATAACATAATGCTTAAAACACCAACAGGGGTTCACGCCCAAAATGGCTTAATCCAGAGCATTTTACAGTAAGCAAGAACACCACATAGTAATAAAACAAATACATAAAAAATATCCTAACAGTGAAATATCTATTTAATGAAACTATGCGTATATGCAAATGAAGGTGGCTCGCCACCGCAGTGACATATACCACATGTACGGAGAAAACCGACCTGTTTCAAATTCATTCTTTTTTTTTAAAATATATATGTTTATTGGTAGTAGGTTTCAACTATTTAGTTCATTCAGTTTGAACATACCATTTGTTTTTAATTTTCTCCCTCACCCCATCCCTCCCCCCACAGTTATCGTTATCATTAAAGGTATATTCAGTGATTTCACTTAATTCAAATATCACTTATTTTTTTGTTTTGTTGTGATAATCCTCCCTACTATAGAGTGTGCTGGCCATATAAGGAGTTCCTCCCTGTCCCCAGTTAACCCCTGGGGGTCAAAAAACCTTAGGTTTCGTTTTTGACTCTCTATCCTGATTGGACGAAAGGCTGGGTCCCACAGCCAAAAACGAAACCTAAGGTTTTTTGAGTGAAATCACTGATTATACCTTTAAAACAATATAAAAAAATAACATTAATAATTTAGTACAGACATACAAAAACAACAACCATGCATATTTGACATATGATATAAACAGTGGGACACAAAAATAATAATTTAAGCACAGATGACAAAAACAATATAAATAATTTTATAGTTATGTTAGAGAAGATTGCGTTGAATCGGAGCGTTGTCATACATCATTCTTACCTGTGGGAAGATGGACGATGCGTACAGCGCTGTCCGTTGTGTTCACACTCTGCCCGCCGGCACCCTGGGCCCTGAACGTGTCGACGCGCAGGTCTTTGGGATTGATGCTGACATCAATCTGCAAAACACAGAGCGGAATCCCATTTCCACCTGAGCTCCATTCTACAAAAGTCATCTACATCATGACAGTTTTCTGAAAAACCTATGTTTCTATGTCAGTGCTTTTCAAACTATCTCATGTCAAGGAGCCCCACTATTATATGTATTTGGCCAGCGACCTCAAATCTGAGAATATGTAGTTCCAGGGACCCCCCCCCCCCAGAAGCAAAGATTTGAGTTACAAATGTTCGCTCTGAAAGAATGCCGTGCTATGAGCTAGTAGATCTGCTATTTTTCAAAAGCTAAAGTATAACTTAATGCTTAAAAACACCAAAAGGGGTTCCTGCCCAGAATGGGTAAAACACAGAGGGGATTGTTTCACTTTCCTGGACACAAAAACATGAAGTCGTCCACAGGAGTTCATTTGTAGGACAGAGTTGTTGTTTTTTTAATTTATCCCACGATTTTGCAACCCATTTTTTTTCCACCAAAATTCTAATCAATTATCTCTAATGTAATCCTGGGCGCTACACTTCCTCTGCCAGCCTGGGGAGGCAGCGGACTGACCCCATGCTTCCTTCTATGCATGAGGAGTCCACGCTGCTTCTTTTCACCTGACAGGAACACGTAATTACGACCAGTTCCTTTCCCCTCCATCAGGCGCCCTGGCTGGCCAGGGGGAGGTAGTTTTAGAGACCAGGATTACTGCATGTTTTGTGTGAGGGTAGCTACCCTAGGGGGACACAGGTAGAACATGCAAACTCCACACAGAAAGGCCCTTTCACCAACCCCACCTCGGGTATGGGCACTGATGACGCAGAGGAGAGAACACGCCCCTAGCACCAGAGTTGATTTTGTCTAACTAAAAAATTAAGACTAGACTAAAATGAAGGGACTAGTGGACAATCGCTTGCATGCTGAAAATAGCAAATCTACAAGCTCACAGCTTGTGAGCTTGTAGATTGTCTATTTTCAGCAGGTGTAAAAACAGTCATTACGGCGCCACCGAAATGCATTTTAGTCAACTAAATCAGCTGTAGATTTAGTCGACTAAAATCTTATGATATTTAGTCGACTGAAACTAGACTGACACTAAAAACATTCCAGGTGACTAAAATGTGACTAAAACTAAATGAAGATGAATTCCAAACACTGTGACTGAACTGAAATAGAATGTTCTGCCCCAAAAACAACCCCTGTCTGCCCTGCCCCGTGCACACCTCCGTGGGCTGAGGGAGAACGATGCTGGTCATGGTCCCGGTGTGGATCCTCTGCATCCTGGACGACAGCCCCACCTCTGGGATGCGCTGCACCCGGTGCGTCCCCCCCTCCAGCTTCAGACGCCCGTACACGTTGTCCCCCGCTATGCGCACGGCCGCGTGGTGCAAGCCCCCTAGTGGGACAAAAGAAAAGGACAACATGAAACCCATTTTGACCTGAGATCAGATTCTAAAAATGTTCTTCTACACATCCTGACAGTTTTCTGAAGAAGCTATGTTTTCTATGTCAGTCGATTTTTCAAAAATAGCAGACCTACAAGCTCGTAGCGCGCCACTCGGTGGCGCGCTACGAGCACACCAAAAGGGGTTCCCGTTCAGAATGGGTTAATTTTGTCTCGAAGCTCCATCCCTACACAACATTAATCACATGATTCGTACACAACTTACTTTTTCGAGGTACTGGAAGGTGCTCAGGATAGAGTTTTCTTCGCGAGGCTTCCTCACATTCAGAGCCATGGAGTAAGACAGAGTTACGACTCCGTTCACTTCATGGGGCTTCATTCCAATGGCGGCTCTTCTACATATAATAGACTTCTATTGCCAAAGAGCATAGCGAACAGTGACAAAGTCCTGGACCGGAAGTTGGCTGAATGCACTGGACTCAGTACAGCCCAGCTTTAATGATCATAAAACCCTATAGCCTATTTTAGATAGTTTATTTTAGTAAACATAACTTTACAACATAAACATTACAGAGACTTTAGTTGTCACTGTACAATACTTTAAAACAGGTGTGCATGTTGCACACATGCCTAAAATATCTCTTATTGAAAACGATGTATTTCTAACTCCAGCTTGTGTCTCTCCAGGCTGCATGAACGGCGCTCGAGCGCTCAAGTTTTCTGCCCCCCTCAATGTCGTAACTCTGTCTTACTCTCTACGTCTACGGTATTACTCTGCTCACATCTAGAAAGCTTTCTCCCGGAACCAGACCTTACCACACTCTGCAGGTGTGTAATTGAACACTTCAAAGTCCCAGTTCTGGTAGCTGGCATAACCCTGGTACATGTCAAACATCTCCTTGGTAAACTGCTGGCAGATGTCACCTGAACACACAACACATCGGGGTGAAGAACATGAATTAACATCAGTGGTTCCCAAACATTTTCATGCCAAGGACCCCCAAATTGACACTAATTAGTCCGCGGACCCCCCCATTTGAAAAGGGGAAATATTATTTTACGGCTATAGAGCACCGAAGTCTGACGTCACTTTCAGTAGAGGGCGTCTGTCCCCAGGTTCATGTATTTGTTTAGTTGCATTGAAATCCCCATTGAGGCGATTTGATATCGCCTCATATAACAACTGTGTTTGAAAAATAAACATGTCACCCCGGCCGCTTCACTCATATGGATATGAAGAATCAACTGACTGAGAGAAAACGCTAATGTTACTGCTGCTGAATTAGTTAGATTTTCGCTAGAAGCAGACTGTATCATATATGAGTGACTGACTGTTGCAAACGATACAGAGACACCTTCCCGACAATAACGCCGAGACAGCTTGTTTATTTTTGGACCACTACGCTTATAGTAGACGATATTAAGATCACCCCATGTTATTCTCCATAGAGAAATCACTTCCGCGAACCAGGGGAATCGTCGGGATGAGCGAGTTACGTCAGGACTTCGGTGCTCTATAACAGAGATTCTCAACCCGTTTCATTTCAAGGCATTTCTATCTCTGGGACCCCCCAATTTATATTCTAAAATCAAAGGTAATTTAACATATATTTTATTTGCAAAAAGGCTGAAGTTTCCCTTTAACCCCTAACTGCTCCAGATGAGCAGGTTGGTGCCTGGCATGGTTTCCTCCAGTCTGGCGATGTCGGTGTGTGAGTGAATGGGTGTGTACTGTAATGCACTTTGGATATAAAGGCACTATACAATATATATATATATATATATATATATATATATATATACTGTCAATGCACAATTTAGAATTGACCATTTACTTGTCTGCCTCTACTTAGTCTCTCAAAACAGACTGTTGACTCAAGTCAACTAAAACAGGGGTCGCTGTTTTTTGCCGATGGGATTCTCAGATTGGCCTCGGGGGTTTCAAATGCAAGCGCATCTCTGTTGGGGCAAACACGACACACTGGTCATGGTCATTAACACATTTGGGGTTAAACTTTTTGGGGTTTTTAGGATTATGTTATACTTTAGATATTGACAAATAGCAGATCTACAAGCTCACCAAGCACCACCAAGCGCTATTTTTGAAAAATCGTGAAAATGTGAAGCAAATCTTTTAATATATTGTTTCAGGGCAAACGTATTTAACTCAAATCTTTGCTTCAGGGGTGTCCCTGGCCAAAATACAGATACTTCTGGGGGTGCTTGACATGAAAAAGGTTGAGCACCACTGACATAGTAACGTAAAACGGTCATGATTTAGAAGTCTTTATTTATTTATTCGGCCTCAGGTCTAAATGGGATATAAATAAACACCTTTAGATGTAAATCAAGTAATCAGTGAGTACTTGCCTCCTGTTGTACGTCCAGAAACCACCTCCAGAAGAACACTGCTGGAGTCAAGTAGGTCGCTGGGTACCAGAGTTCTGATCAACTAGGGGACAGAAACACACGCCATGTTAATATTATCCAGCCATGTATTCACAGCAGTGTTGATTTTGCCGACTAAAACTATGACAAGTTATGCTGACTAAAACTAAGACTAAATAAATCAAGAAATGTGTCAACAAAGAAGTCATTTTACACTTGGATGCATGCTGAAAATAGCCGATCTACAAGCTCACAACGCGTCGCGCAGATCGGCTATTTTCAGTAAAATCAGCCATTACGACGGCTTCAAGGCCTGCCAAAATATATTTGAGTAGACTAAATCAACTGTAGATTTAGTCTTATGATGTTTAGTCGACTAAAACTAGACACTAAGACATTCCAGGTGACTAAAATGTGACAAAAACGAAATGAAAACTATTGACTGTCTATTATGAATCAAACTAAAATCTAAATTTGCTGTCAAAATCAATGCTGATTAACAGTCGTGGTGCAGCTTGCCGAGTCACTCAGGAAGCGATGGCTGCCTGTCTTACATGTTTTTTCAGCGCTAAGAGTCTTTGGGAGATCTGGACTTCTTCCTCTTTCAACATCTGCTCCATTTGCTTGTCCTCTTCTCCGGTACCTTCATTCAATTTACAATTTAGGCATTTAGCAGACGCTCAATCTTAATCCAGAGCGATTTACATTAAGCAAGAACAATAAACGTGACAATACATCACATACATAAAAAGTAGTTATCATGAAACATGTGTAAGCTAAGAACGTAACAGTGGAATATCTCTATAATTAAACTTACATGTATACTATAAAGTGCTATGTCTACATAAAATGCTATTATAGTGCTGTCTACATAAAATGCTATAATTCTGTATAGAATGCCATCTACATAAAGCGCTAGCTAAGTTACATAGGTTGAGGCTTTGCATATGCCTGTAAGGTCGTCGGGGCTAGGGCAGGTGCTACGGGCCATGATGGGAGTCTGAAGAGGTGGGTTTTCAGAACTACGGCGGAAGATTGGGAGTGAGGCTGCGGTTCTGATTGTAATGGGAAGTGGCATTCCATAGTTTTGGGGCCAGAAGGGAGAAGAATCTGGGACGTGTTGACCCGGCGTTTTAGTGAAGGAACTTCCAGCTTCCCTGCGTTGGCATTCATCATATATAAAATGTTTCATTGGCATTCATCACATATAAAATGTTTTGAGATTACCATCACGTTACATAAAGGCAACGTTGAAATTAATAATAATAATAATAATAATAATAATAATAATAATATAGCACCTTTCATACATAAATGCAGCTCAAAGTGCTTTACAGAGCAGAAAAGATAATAAAAACAAAAGCAAAACAAAACGGCATTAACCCATTTTGAGCGTGAACCCCTTTTGGTGTTACATACATTATGTTATAATTTAGCTATTGAAAAATAGCAGATCTACATTCTACAAGTTCATAGCGCGGCACCGAGTGCCGCGCTATGAACTTGTAGGTCTGCTATTTTATTTTTATCTTAAAATGTGCCTAAAAATCTTTCAGGAAATTGTCATGATTTAGATTTTAGAAGACTTTTCTTTTTAATTTTGACGTCAGGCCTGAATGGGTCAAAACAGGCATGCAGTTAAAACAATAGGACAATAACGCAGTGTCAAATCAGGCAAAGGCAGTGGTACAAAGATTAGAACAGATATTTTAAAACTCAACTAAAAGCAAGAGTAAAAAGGTGAGTCTTAAGCGGTGTCTTAAAAATGTCTATAGATTAGGGAGACTGATGAGTCGAGGAATAACAAAATAGCAGCTTGGCTAAGTTTATTTGGTATCTAATGAATTCTTAACACAGGAGGGGTTTGGTCGAGATTACTTTGACTTTTTTTCAGAAATACAAATTGGATGTTAATGTTTGTTAAATTACAATATAATCCATACTGGGTTACAACATAAAATGTAATATAATCTTAACACTTTTGGATTACTTTGATTTGGAGTTCAGGTTCATCCATCCATCCATCCATCCAATAAATCAATTAATTCCCCCTGAACTTAAAGGGTTAGTTCAGATTTTTTTTGCTTAAAGCTGTAGGAAATACTTTCCATTAATATAGTGGTTGCAAAGGTGTTAATTAATTGATTGCCTGAGTGGTGGGAATTCTGGTCTCGTTTTGCAGCACAAAACAATAGTTCCATGTGACAGAGGGGTCGAAGTTGAACGAAAGCTTTATAATGGTAGTTAGGACAACATTACAAATTAGCTAGTTTTGTGGATTCATTTATTTTTAATGCGTGGCCCCCAGTGACCCCTAGCTCTGGTCCATAGCTCTAATACCTTAGACTAGAGCTATGGACCAGAGCTAATTGAAGTGACCCCCACCAAATGACCAGAAACCAGACTAGAACTGTTGTATTGTTTGTCTATGAAGTCTGTCTTTGTAATATGTTGTTGTGTCTTGTTTTTGTTTATTGAATAAACCCTCAATAAAAAAAATAAAAAAGAAGAAAAAAAAGACCAGAACTCCCACCTCTCAGGGAATCAATTATTAACACCTTTGCAACCTATAATGGCAAGTATTTCATACAGATTTATATTAAGTCTGAACTAACCCTTTAACTTTTATTCATTGCAATGCATAGTTATATTAGTCCGGCTCCCGCATGCAATCATTCCTGCTCACCTTGCAGGAGGGACGTCAGCTCATCAAGGTCCTTGGAGGCATGCTGGATATTCTGAAACACATTGGCTATGGGCAACAACTCTACGTGTCTCATACTCAAGTCCTTTCTCTCCGTCTCCGTGGCATGCTGCTGCTGCAACCTCTTGGAGACATCTCCATATTCTGCCACGATCTGTTGCAGATATCTCTGGACAGACTCGTGGTTGTACATGGCGGTGGTATGATCACTGTCATGGTCCCATAACGAGCTGCTACAGTGCACGCTGCGCACTGTTGTTATTGTTGTTGGTACAATAACAGCCTTCACGTGCTGATGCTGAGCAGCATGTCGAAGTTTGTGTCCAGAAGATATCTTCCTCCATTCCTTTGAGAAAGGGAAAGGCCCTCTGTTATAGTTATAGCAGAGAACACACAGTCGATTCCAGCGCCGAGAAAGCATTAATAATATTATTATAATTTGTTACAGACTGGTGCTAAAATCCCACAACAGCACCACTGCGAAATTGTGCGAATGTCACACAGTCACTACTAGTTTCTGGTACAGAGACGCATAACGGCAGAGATATGCGTTACACCGACATAGGTGACCCATTGAATCTTGTGGTTTTCGTTTTCGAGAAAGATGATTGTAATGCTAGAGTATAGTCACAGTCGTGTATTCTGATGTACACTGATGTGGTGAAATTCTGAACCAGTTTGAGCAGAGCAGGTTAGAAAATAATAATAATTTTAGGTATGGTATGGGTATCATGCGAAATTAGATAGGTCACCAATATCAGTGTATCGAAATATAAAAAGTAGACGCCCTTTCCGGCTCTGGAGCGTATGTGCTCAAGGGATAACAAGTCCCGGAAAAGACGCGCTGTGATTGGCCAGTAATCACTTGAGTGGCAGCGTGACGTAGCGTGCCTTCCACACTTCCGGCGTACTTGCGTACTGCCTCCTCCCCCAGAGCAGAAAAACTTCATTGTTTGAGAAGCGTCTTGTTTTCATATTATTCGTGAGTTAATAATACAGCAAGTTACCGCAACAACTGTAAGCGCTTTGAGTAGGCACGTACTCGTAGTTCATAGAAAAGCGCTATACAAATGCAATCCATTACTGACGGAGCTGAGGGGGGTCCAAGCCAGCTGGATAGAAAGGTAACAAGACAACAGTACAGTCGTCCAGTAATCGATGAAGAGGATCTTCTTCTTCATGGGGATATTGAGGCTCTGCGCGAGTATGTACGGCAACACGTACGGTCCTGTATGCAGGCTAACGGAGCAGAATATGCCGCTTTGCGGAATGGAGTGTTTGCATTTGGAGAGCCGCATTATGGCCGGTATTATGCTTTCCCGGACGTACCAGTGGCTGTTTTCCGCAGAGGAACGTGCGACAACGAGGAAATATTCGGGGCTTCATTCGTGGGAGTCCAACGAGTGGCGCCTTGCGCACTTATGCAATGCATTTTGCGTACGTGTGACATCGCGCCCTTCTCCGCAGCCGCAGTGGGGGGTAACCTCGCCTCACCACTGTCACCATGCTTTCCACCACCTGTGGGGGGTAATCAAGTCCAGGTTGATGGTCTGAGGCTCGCCGGGGTGATCAGCGCTTTGCGCACTAATCAAGCGAGTGTGCAGACGCAGCAGGTTATCGCTGAATGCCTTGTGCCAGTGCCACAATGGCCCACGGCAAAAAATCAGGACGTAAACCAGGCCAGAGCAACGCTGGAGGACCTCTTGCGTGACGGGACCAACGTCGCTGAGCTCCCGTGGCTCATGGAGGTAATCCTGGGGCTTCAGAGCGCCAAGCAAGCGCGGCTGATGGACCACAACCGGGCAAATCCAAATGCCCAGGTTGATCACCCGTTTCAAGGGGAGGATGCGGCCTGGAACCCCGACCATGTAGGGACCGGGGAGATCTGGGACATTCCGGCTCGTGCGTGGCGTGAGAATCCGACTTTGGTGCAGAAGGTTGCGTTCCTGTGCGAGCTCTTGAACGGGATTGACGCCAATCAGGGCCAAAGGGCTCTGTATCCGGTGCTGCTGATCATCCTGGCCTTTGCTACCCGCGGCCGGATGTCTGGCCAGCGCCTCGCACATATCATCGAGGACCTGCGATCCAGTCATGGGCCATTGGTCGAGATGCTGTGTATTGAAGACATCGTTCTAACATGGCAAACCTTTGGACGGTACATTGCGGACGGAAACGCAGAAGATATGCTTGGCAGATGGATTGGATTCTTACCACAGGCTGCTGGACGTCTGAGAAGACAGCTGCCCATAGCAGCGGGTTCTGAACTTGTCTGTCTGGATGCTATCATCCGGGCCGTGTTTCAGCATCAGAACTTCCCCTGGCATCTCGCCATGCGCATGTACCCAGAAGAGTGGGCCGCACTTAAAACTGCCACTAAGTTCCACACGTCCCGTCCGTACCTCGGTATCGTCCCCAGCGACGGCGTCCGCTGCACTCAGTACAAGTACTTCGCCTGGATGTGTGGGCAACTGCTCATTGAGATGGGTGACAGAACCTACCAGGGGTACATGGGATTTGTGAGAGATGGGTGGAATGATTTGAAAGTTAAACGGATAATAACGGACTACAAACAGTCCCTCTCTAGGTCGTCCTCAGACGAGCCCTCCATCCCTGGATCAAGTCAATTTGGCAGCTGACCGATCTGCCGCAGACGCAGAGGTGGACCAGATCACTACCATGATTAGGCCCGGCGCCACGGAGGGTCAAAAGGGGTATTTCACCCCTCAACCCAACACCTTTGACCCCTCTGATTTTATTTTATTATCATTATTATTATTGTATTTAATTATTTTTTTCCATCTTTTGTAATGTCTGATGTCCATGATGCAGGCAGCTATCCAGTACCCAGCTAATACCCAGAATACCGTCCAGGACGACATGAATGTTTAGGAGAGGTAGGGAACTGGGGAAGACATTAGCAAAATCAAAGAGTGCCTCCAGGTCAAGCTGAAAGACTGGAAGAACAAATGACTGTAACCTGTGATGACTAAGTAACTGTAAGTAACTTATACCTCGGTAGCTTACTCCGACCTTTTTATACACTGGCATGTCCTGACTGTGGATGACTCCATATCTACCTCTTATAACCACCTGGAGATTATCCAAAATAATATTGTCTTAAAGAATTAATAAAAAATACTTCCTCCCCCAGTGTAAATTGTTCAATGAGGCATCTATTTTTGAGGGATTTCTTAAATATCTATGCTCTCTTGTGAACAAAGAACCATTCTTTTTTGACATCATAGTAGGCTATAGTATTACAATTGTCTACTCTACATAATGGTAGTATGCCTTTTTTAAGACAAAGTCAATTTATACTAGTTAGGTAATAGTACTTGTATTAGTTGTAATATAGTAGATACTACAAATACATGTGTGGAGTGTTTCATCCATTACTTGTGCAATTTCACTGAAATGCTTTTATTAAAATCTGTGTTTGGACAATGTTTGAATTTATTTCTTAACATTATATTAATTGTATTTCCATGTTAGTAACACTTACTCCACAATGCATGTGATGAAAACGACAATTACTTGTTCAATCCTCATCCTTTATATTACAAATATTATATTGGTATTATAAGTATAACCTCTGTAAAAATGCCTTGAGATCTTTACATAAATTACACAGATGACAGAAATCAACATCACTGAAAACAGCTTTTCATGCTTTTCCCCCAACCCTTAACGCACCAACCTTAATCCGGTCGTTTTAACGCACCCCTCACCAACCTTAGTCCAGTCGGACCAATGCTATGTCTCCCAGATGCTCCACAAATGTTTTCATGAGTACTGAAAATATTCACTCGACACCACTGGAGACTAAAACATTTAATATCAAAAAATCTTCAGTACTGTTATGTACAGTATGTTGTAAAAGAAACAGTCACCTCGTCATTCCTATTCCGTACAGAAAAATAAAATAAAATCTCTGGAAAGTATCGTCGTCTTAGGCCTGATTTATACTTGGGGTGCGTTCGGAAATGCACACCGGGAGCGCACTCGCCTATTAGTTTGCATTGCACAGTGCGCTATTTCCGAACGCGCCCTTAGTTACGTCATGTGCAGGTGTCGCGCATCAGAAACGCTTCTCCCGTTTTTACTAGCCCGTTTCGCACCAGTGAGGGGGGGGGGGGGGAGGGCTAGCCCACACCGTGCCTGCCGCAGTCAGCACGCACACAGAAGTCAAGGCAGACGGCGGTAGAACGTGAAGTACAACAGACCTGCACTTATGACTGAAAGAAATAAAAACTTCGGCGAAAACAGAAGCCCACAACGTGTGGATGAAGGAAACATTCAGTCCAAAATGTCCAGTCTGCTAATTCACAACTACTACTACTACTTTGGTGTTGAAACTATTATAAACTTTCACGACAGTAGCCTACAAATAAGATGTATGCAATCAATGCTATACTAAATTATACTAATTGGTCAATATAAGTAAAATAATATAGCCTTTCCACAGGAGTATCTTTTTAGATTTTTCCAAGAAGAATACAGCCAGAAGCATATTAAGTTATGTAATAACTAAAACATTATAGTGGCTATAGGCTATATATGGGAAATGTACACAACTCATTTACATCAAGAGAATGTTTTGATTCTGGATAAAACCATAAAATGGTCTATGGTCTAATCTAATGGAATAAATGGATGATGAATTGCAGGAGTTTTGACGATTCAACTAACTAACTAGAGGGCCTCCCTCCCCATACTAGTGCGAAACGGGGTCGTAAAAACCATCTAGCTTGTAGATCAGTTGTTTTCGATACGTGACACCCGCGCACAACCAAGTATACCTACCGGTAACTCAGGCTTTAGTTTGTACAGCTGTGAGTTCATTAAGGTATGAGTGTCTGTGGTTGAAGTGTTGAGTGGAGTCCGTCGTAGGGTATTGTTTTAGGGCGGTCGGAGTGTCAAGGCTCATACATAGTCTGGATCTTCGGTGGTGAGGTGACCACCGAACTACAACATGACGTCACTGAGCCGCGGTGAAGAGCAAACCACCGCCACCGCTCCAGCCCCTTCTCTCTGTTTTTACTCACCACCGCTCAACGTTATTTCAGCTCCGGTGGTCAGCTCACCACTGTAAATCCAGACTATGAATAGGCCTTCAGTCGTCTTCCACCCTCTGTCTGATGCTTCTGGCTCTGCCGTTGAGCGCCTTGGTCTTCTTGAAGGACGCGGGGCCTCCTTCGTCCCCCAGAGACGTGATGGTGCGCTCCCTGAACTTGGGCTTGGGCTCCGGGGGCAGGTCGTCCAGACCGCTGGGCGTTCCCTCCATGCCCTCCATCTGGGGCAACTGCAGGTCCACATTGTCACTGGGGGAAAAAAAGAGAAGGACATCTTAATTTTTTACATTTTAATAAAACAATAATGCACTATACATTTTATTTGTTATCTTAGCTCTTATTGTTTAAAAAAATAATTAACCCATTTAGACCTGAGGCAGATTCTACAAATGTCTTCTTCTAAATCATGAAAAAAAACCCTGATTCTATATCAGTGGGTTCTCAAATATTTTGTGTCAAGGACGAGAAAATGATCTGAATTTGGCTGCTGACCCCCAGAAGCAAAGATTTGAGTTAAAAACGTGCGCTCTGAAAGAATATATATTCAATGATTTCAAGATTTTTCAAAAATAGCAAATCTACAAGCTTGTAGCGCGGCACTCGGCGCTGCGCTATGAGCTTGTAGATGTGCTAGCTAAAGTATGTGCTAGCTAAAGTATAACATAATGCTTAAACACCAAAAGGGGTTCCCGTCCTGAATACTTAAAAAAAAAGTCAAAGGTACATCTCTTCCCTTGTCTCGCCTTTAACGTCGACATCCAATACATTTAGACTTTTAGAGGACCTCTCTCGAGTCTCTATGTGTCTTGACAGTTTAAATAAATTACATGAGGGCGCTTTGGAACAGCGGCGGTGGCATTACATATAAGACAAATGCACTGGAAAACAAATATTAACATTGTGGGTTTGTCGTCATCTTTGCCTACAGACAGTCTAACTCTCTGGTTCCTAAAGTGGGGTCCTTGCGGGAGTTCCAGGCAGCTAAATGATAGTTTGGAACCCACTGGACCCTTATGGGTCTGTAACTCCGAGAGTGTACAAATGGAACCGTTGGTCCGTTTGTTTCCATTTGTACACTCTCAGAGTAAATTAACATTGATTTTACAATATAAATTGGGGTCTCGGAGTTAGAAATGCCATTAAATGGGGGACCGTAGCCTAATTCAGGCCAAACCTTGGGGGTCCTCGAAATGAAAATAGTTGAGAATCACTGCTAGAGCCGTAAAACTCTTCTCCTATGGGGGTCCCTGGCATGTCTTTTCAAATGGTGGCTAATGAGTGTCAATTTGGGGGTCCTTGAAATGACAAAGTTTGGGAACCACTGGTCTAACTTCCTATGGTCTATGGTTCCACTTAGTGCTAAAATAAATAGACAAACAGATATATAAAGGGAACCTTGACATATTTGTTTATTTTTTAATTGTATAATAGGGGTAGGGGTAAGCTTAGGCTTACTACTCCTTTTCGAACAATTGTACTATATTTAGTTTTGCCTTTGTTTTATCTATTTATTTTTCTTCTTTTAATCTATTCATTTGTATTAATGTTTTTTTATTGTCTTTTTATTTAAAAAAAAACATTCATTAAACCCATTTTGGGCGGGAACCCCTTTTGGTGTTAGCATTATGTTATGATTTAGCTATTGAAAAATAGCAGATCTACAAGCTCATAGCGCGCCACCGAGCACTACGAGCTTGTAGGTCTGCTTTTTTTTTTTTATCGAAGAACCACATAGAAACATAGCTTTTTCAGAAAACTGTCAGGACGTAGAAGACATTTTTAGAATCTGATCTCAGGTCAAAATGGGTTAATTTATTTCAAAACATTAATTCAACTTACTATGGATCCTCCTCCTCCTGGATCTGTTCCCAGGCACCGTATGGTGTGGTCTTCCTCGGCTTCTTGGCACGTGCCTTCCTCTCCACCTCCTCCGTCTTGGCATGTGCTCCCTCCTGCTCCTCCTTCACCTCCCCCTCCTTTGGCTTCTCCTCCTCTTCCTCAGTCTTCATCTCCCCCTCGTTTGGAGCCTCTTCCTGTTCCTTCTCCTCGTCGTCGTCCTCTTTCTCGTCGCCACTGTCAGAGTGTCCGTCCTCCTCCTTTTCGGTGCCCTCCGTGTCTGCTTTCCTTTTCTAACAAAAAGCACACGGATGGGATTGTGTTCAGTATCATTTGTATAGGAGCCATTAGGATGGTGACTTATTATTTGTTAGGTTGGCATACTATTTTTGAACACTTGGTGGCGGGCTTTAGATTTGACAGCACTGGGTGTGTATTTAAAGGGCACTCAGGTGCAGTGATTCAGGTTAGACACATGGGGTATGGTGGGAGCACACTGTTCTTACCAGCCAGCAGCCAGAAGCAGACAAAAGAACAGGATAATCGCTATATATTATTATCACTGGTATGTTCATCTCATCTGTACAACTCTGTCAATAAATACAGTCAAACTGAGCAAATCAAAAGGGTCAAACTGAGCAAATCAAAATGTCAACATTCATAGCTGTGGACCAGTGAATCAATGGATTATTTTCCTCCATTTATGATTTCATTTGTTTGTGTCCACCATCCTGAAAGACCATCTCGAATATTTATATGAATTTGGCCGCCGGACACCCATCTGAAAATATTTTGTTCCAGGGACCCCGCAGAAGCAAAGATTCGCGTTAAAACGCTATAGCTGGGAAAGAATAATTACATATTCCAAAAATAGTAGATCTACAAGCTCCTAATGCGGCACTCGGACCATAAGCCAGAGTAAGACAAGAGTTACAACAACAAAGAGTGAGAATGTCCTGGACCGGAAGTTGGCGGAATGCACTGGACTCAGGCAACAGCTCAGCTTTAATGATCTTAAATTCCTATATTTTAGATTGTTTTTTTAGTAATAGTACAACATAAACATTACAGAGACGTTAGTTGTCAGAACAATACTTTAAAAATAGTTGTTATGATGTTGCACACATGCCTAAAATTGCTGATATTTGCGTCGCCCTCGTTGAAAACACCAGCTTGTCACTCTCTACACTCCAGGCTGCATGAACAACAGCGCTCAGTACTCAGCCCCCTCAATAGAGCGTCGCAGTCCCGCCCCCTTTCAGAACGACGAGTGGCCCAGGAAATGAATCCCAATGCATTTTTCCCATAGGCTTTTCTTAAAGTATTTATTTAAAGACAGTTACGCCGCGGACAAAGCCAACTCGGATCGTGACAAATCATGACAATGAACACAATGTTTTGGGCCGAAAAACTAAACAAATAGTGTTGTCTCCTGCCTTTATTTTCTTCTTTCTAATGATTTGATCGGCCAAAAATATTGTGTTCATTGTCATGATTTGTCACGATCCGAGTTGGCTTTGTCCGCGGCGTAACGGTTTTTAAATAAATACTTTAAGAAAAGCCTATGGGGAAAATGCATTGGGATTCATTTCCTGGGCCACTCGTCGTTCTGAAAGGGGACGGGACTGCGACGCTCTATATCGTAACTCTGTCTTACTCTGCCTGCTCCATGCCTGTGGAATGCCCTTCCTGAGCACGTGAGAGCACCACAGTCTAAATTTCGAAATTTAAAACAATGTCTTCTAAATCCTGACAGTTTTCTGAAATACCCATGTTTCTATATCAGTGGTGCTCAATATTTCATGTCAAGGACCCCAAAAAATTTATGTAATTGGTCACCGACTCCCATCTGAAAAATATGATGTTCCAGGAACCCCTCAGAAGCAAAGATTTGAGTTAAAAACATTCGCTCTGAAAGAATATATATTCAAAGATTTGCACCACATTTTCAAGACTTTTCAAAAATAGCAAACCTACACGCTCATAAGCGCTACGAGCTTGTAGAGCTGCTATTTTTCAATAGCTAAAGTACAACATGATGCTATAAACACCAAAAGGGGTTCCCGTCTAGAATGGGTTAAAAAAAACATTTTAAAGCTTTTAAAAAAGCATTTCCTTCATTTTATCCTTAGGTTTTATCCCTAGTTGTGTCTCTTTTGATGTTGTTATCTTAACAGCTTAAGTACAAAATAATGGTAAATAAAAGTGATTATTTACCACCTAAGAAAATATTTGTCTCTCCAAGTACCACCATAATAACTGTTAAAATACACAAGCGTATATCTGCCCTTGGTGTTCCGTTTCTAAGCCAATAATGCTGCTGCTCTGACAAATCTCAGTCTAATCACTAATCAGCACAACTGATGATATGTCTTCTATTAACGGCTATGTGTGCCGTCATGCCCATTTCAGCATGGCTGGACAGCCTATTTCAACCAATTGCTTGGTCAGAAGCAGCAGTGTTGTTTTTGGCAGCAAATTTTGATTTTTCTTTTAGTCATAGTCTCTTGAATAGTTCATTTAGTTTCAGACACGTTTTAGTCACCTGGAATGTCTTAGTGTTAGTCTAGTATTAGTCAAATAAATATCGTCGCCTGAATCTACAGTTGATTTAGTCGATTAAATGCATTTTTGCGGGCCTTGATGCCGTTGTAATGACTGTTTTTACACTTGCTGAAAAGAGCCAATCTACAAGCTCACAACGCGACACGCTGCGACGCGTTGTGAGCTTGTAGATCGGCTATTTTCACCATGCAAACCAAGTGTAAAATTACTTATACTGGATGTCTCGTCCACTAGTCCCTTCCTAACATTTTAGTATCGTTTTTATTTGTCAACGAAATTGTCAGTATATTTAGTCTTAGACATCATAGCTTAGTTTCCATTTAGTTTTGGTCGGGGGAAAAAGGTAGTCGAATTTTCGTCTTAGTTTTAGTCGACGAAATCAACACTGGTCAGCAGAACTACCTGTAGTAATAATATAAATATTTCATTCCACTTCTTTTCTCCTTTTTCGGGCCCCCCTCTGGTGGTATAGGCTCAAGCACCACCGGTTGGGAACCTCTGGGTCAAATGACATAGATTAGATGTGTGTTTTCTCACCCTGAAGCTGATCTTGGGGCCTTTGAGCTGTTGGCTGTCTTGTCCGTTGCCTTCAGGCTCCTGGGCTGCAGGGGCCGGGCTGGAGGTCCCGGGTGGCTCCGGCTGGGACTGAGATTCATCCTGTGGACCAGGCCCTGATGCGTCCGCCGAGAAGTCTGCTGGACGTTCCCATCTCGTTTCTGTGAGAGGAATAGGACAAATAGGACGTTGGAATGCAATGGGGAAAATACCATGTCGTTAGACTGTCCGCCCCCTGAAACTGGGAGGTTGGGAGGTTCGTATAAACTAGTAGTCGTATAAAAATAAGTCTATAATAACACGGTTCTAGAAGAATAATCGACAATAATCATTGCAACTTACCTCCCGTTGCTGTGTTGTAATAGTAAGTATGGCCTTCAGGACTGACTGCATCCTTCCACCCACCGCCTGTTGAGTTCTACACAGACACACTGCCGATTTAGAGCTGCCAAATATTGATTGTCTTAGTGATGATTCTATTGATTGCGTTTTTGATCATTCTAATAATCAACAATTCAGATATCAACAAATCAAAACCTAAAATAAGTAATTAAGTGGATTGTGGATGAATAGTTTTCATCCGTTTCTATAGAATACATGGATTAAAGAAAATAAAATCCTAAATGTGTGATTTGTGAGACAGCATAAAAGGAGCTGCCCCACACACTACAGCGCTGATTCCTAAACAATCAACACAATATGTAAAATGATGATGTTTTAGTAATATTGTCCCTGCTGTCAACCAGGTGGAAGAAATCACAGATTTTCTGGAAGATGCTTCAGAACATATTGCTAGTTTGACCACATCAAATAAGCCGAACATAGACGATCTGCAAGTTCTCAATGCGCGACGCATTGAGAGCATGTTTTCGCTGTGCAACATGCTGGCTTCTGTGGAATCAAAAAGACTGAAATCAGTCCTTGAGAAGAGTTCTAAGACCAGTGGTCCGTGGACCACCAGTGGTGGAAATGTGGACAAAGTTTATTAGATTAGATTAAATTTATTGTCACTGCACAATAGTATACAAATACTTTGACAATGAAATGAAGTGTGGCGTCTAGCCAGAAGTGCAATACAGTAATGCAGTAATGAGAGAATAAATACAGAAAAATGTACAGTAATATATATACGGAATAATAAATAATAATAAATAAGTAAAGAGTATGTTGGAAGGACCAAGTATAATCCAATTATCCAACGACAACAAGTATTCTTTAGTTTTGGAATCTCGTCAAATGGTGGTCCGTGGCTCAAATGCCGAAAATAGGCCGTGTTGGGACCCATGAAAAAGTGCTTAGAAAATGAGTTTCGTTCCCATGTCAAGCGAACTACGCATTCAATGCATTTTTTCATAGATAATACCCTTCTAGACTTTGGGTAAAAAGTTCTACTCATAAAAACCTGCTGTTTTTTTTTTATAGCCATAAATGTATAAACAGTTTATAACCAAAAAACGAAAATCGTGTGCTGCTGTTTTTGCTTGTAAAATGTGTTTTTGGCAACACATTTTTTTTCTCAAATGTCAAATGCATATACATAACATCTGACATAAGTATTGGTGCCTTTAGTTTACTCATATGTGAATTTATATCATGAAATGTAGCATATTTGTTAAAGAATATGCTTCAACTTAAGTGTTTGCCACACAGTACAATGAAACCTACACAGTAAATTGTGCCAAGAGCTTATGTTTCATACATAGAAAATGTCTCAACCTAATGTGTAATGAAAGGTAGAAAAGAAAATCAGGGCACCTTGGACCAACATGGCAGAAAATCTATCAAAATGTTACCACGCCCCCTAAATTGGAATAATGCAAAGAAATGGACAAGACTAAAAATTAAAGTACTAGAGGTCAGAATTATTACAACATATGGTATGAAACATTTATTTATTTACAAGTTCCGCAAAGTGTCACAGCATCTGTCATTTGTACATCCAACCCCCCCCCCCCCCCCCCAGGAAATATATGAAAATACAAAATAGCATACAAATGTCATCATCCCATGTACCTCTTTCTTCTGTTTCCTTTGACACATTTTCACAGTCCTGGCAGTGACATAAATCAGTGCAAGACAGTTTTGCAGACATACATGAACATCTTTCAGTCTCACATTTGCTTTTTTACAATTACAGTGGACTACCTGCAACACACTATCAGGGGCAGGATTTCTAGTCAGCCATGTTACTTTTAACTCCCCATCCTCCATGCCCCATCCACTGCCAATGGGTGAAGGAGCACACATCCTACTAGTCAGAGAACGTCTCATCACTGCTGCTTGGTAGTTTGCCCTTTTGCAATGTTGGTGGAGAGCATCACTTGTTGGGGGAATGGACAGTTCTGGCAAAGCTGATGATGCCGTACAGAATGATTTGTACCTTGCATCCTGAAACAAGTTCTGTGGCCCTTGTCTTTTAGACTGTGGATTGTGTTGAATGTAGGAGGTGCTTTCAATGTGTAAACTGACTTCGGCAGTGGCTGTCTGTCTGGTCTAGACATTGTTTCAACAACAGAACTTTGTAGCATAATGCCATTTGTATGGTGAGTAGTTCCACAACCTGACAGTGTCTCCTCCCCAAAATCAATGTTATCCCACACCAGTATGGTAGGTGCCTTCTTTGAGAACCCCTTAGGAATTTTGTCTCTGCCCTCTAGAAGTTGTAGTTGAGCTAGGCTAGTGTCTAGACTGACAACTGTGTTCCATGAAGCACAGTGTCCTAATCTATTCAGTAGTGACAGAACATTGGATGAACCTGTTAAATGGCGAACAGTTAGACCAAGACGCAGTGACTTAGGCGTCTGCTTCCGACCTTTAGATGCACAATGTATTGACAAACAGATAAAACTTTTAGGTTTACATCTTCAGGAATATCAACATAACAGTCTAGTGTTGGTTCCTCTGTTGCACCTATAATCCAGGAAATTACATTGAATAGTTCAACTGGCACAACAGATTTTGCTTCAGAAACATTCAAATCCTCTGCTGTGGGAGGCCAAGGGCATTTCATACCGGGAGTTTCATTTACAAGTTCAATATCAGTCCTGCACTATACAGTGTCCTTGTGTGCTCTGTAGTTTGTCCAGATGTGTGTTCATTGTCACTTTCAGCTTGGCTTACCTCGTTGACTCAGTTGTGGTCGTGTCTGATGGATAGCCTGTCTAACAGTGTATCTGCTGATAATGTTTCAACAAAAACTAGTTCAGAGATGTTGCGTGTTGCAGCTGGGGGAAATCACGGGCCAACCGCCTTTTCAGTTTATCCTGCCTGCAAAATGAAAATATAGAAGACGGGCACAAATGTATAAATAAAGG
Organism: Protomyctophum parallelum; assembly: GCF_964188405.1. NCBI lineage: Eukaryota > Metazoa > Chordata > Actinopteri > Myctophiformes > Myctophidae > Protomyctophum > Protomyctophum parallelum. The sequence continues at coordinate 27,248,014 of NC_139715.1, read as the reverse complement.
GATTTTTTCACAATGAGAAACAAATTAATTTAAACATAGTGTCATAGCCTTTCTTGTGAGCGAATAAATGAATAAAATTGAAACTTTTCAGTATGAAAGAGGTTCTTTTTTGTTTACTGAACTGTCAAGGACACAGTTACCTGTAGTCTGAAGCATCAATATCCTCATTCTTCTTAACAATGTCTATGAACTTCTTCCTTAGTTGGTTCATTTTCAGGATGACTCGTTCGCAGAATATGTTGTAGCTGGCAGCAAAGGGTTGTTAATTTCTGAAAACACACACACACACACACACACACACAGACAAAAAAATACTTAACATGTGCAAAGGTGTCTGCTGTCAACATTGTATCTAAAGACAGCCAAAATACAGAGTATATATATAGTATCACACATTTACAATTCAAAATGTAGGTGAAATTTGTTTTTGTATCTTCTATCCATTATATGGTTATGTAATATAAAAATAACAGTGACCTGCCCCCTTGACCTCCATGCATTCCTAATAATGTAGTAATTCAATCAGCAGTGTTTCAGTCTCTGTTCTGTAGATAAACACTTTTATCAATGATAAGTATAATATAATATAATAATATATAAATGCACTACATCACAAGACCACCGCCTTTCTATCTGCAAACTTCCTTACCCAAAAAGACATGATATTCAACATATTCAACAGAGTGATCCCACAAAGCCTTGGCCTCAAACACAGCACATCAAAGACCTCTGATCTAATGGGAAAATGATAGGTCTGTATGTAAATACCGGTAGCACAGTTATCGTCATAATCAATATTTCACAGTCCAAAACTGGCAATGCATTTTCCAGTCCAATGTTAACGTGTGTGTGTGTGTGTGTGTGTGTGTGTGTGTGTGTGTGTGTGTGTGTGTGTGTGTGTGTGAGAGAGAGAGAGAGAGAGAGAGGGAGGGTGGTCGCTTACCTGACAGACACTGTTTCTGCTTGTGAAAGCTTCTTCCGTTTTCCAAAACAGTAATATATTTGTCCACAAATGATGCAGATGGCTGGAAGGACATGGCCAGCAGAAGGGACGGGCAAACCTGTCCGAGAACGACGTTTCTTTCGGGGGGTTTCAGACGTGACTGTCCGAGGCAGCGTTCTCTCTTCCCCCTGCACCGTCTGTGTGCAGCGTTTCTCGGCCAAACACAATCGTCTTTTACAAATAAAGCGACAGTAACACGTGGCGTGAAACACAGCGTCCTCGTTAGAGTCCTTTGATTCACTTTTACGCACTTTTCCCCGCTGTTTTGGTTTATTTTTCCCCTCTTGGCTGGTTGAACTGGTGGCCGCCATTGCTCTAATATTATTATGGGAAGGGAATAAAGCTGCTACGCGATTGGTCCACGTGACCAAAACAACACCACTCCCCTTGCACATATTATTACGCCTTGTAAGAAATAGTCCCGTTTTAATTCGCGGATTATAAAATAACTGCAGGGCGGGACGAGTAGAACTTTTTTTTTTGTACTTTCTACCTATAAATCTCTTTTATGGAGAAAAAATTGTGTAGTCCCCCTTCCGTGGGAACGGACCTGAACGAAAAGGGACCTCACCACACGGCCTAAAAGGTTAATGGACCTTGATATGAAAAGGGTTGAAAACCACTGCCCCAGACACTCAATGCTGTGTCAGCTGATGGCCAACCTAAAGAACTGCCCCAGACACTCAATGCTGTGTCAGCTGATGGCCAACCTAAAGAACTGCCCCAGACACTCAATGCTGTGTCAGCTGATGGCCAACCTAAAGAACTTCCCCAGACACTCAATGTTGTGTCAGCTGATGGCCAACCTAAAGAACTGCCCCAGACACTCAATGTTGTGTCAGCTGATGGCCAACCTAAAGAACTGCCCCAGACACTCAATGTTGTGTCAGCTGATGGCCAACCTAAAGAACTGCCCCAGACACTCAATGTTGTGTCAGCTGATGGCCAACCTAAAGAACTGCCCCAGACACTCAATGCTGTGTCAGCTGATGGCCAACCTAAAGAACTGCCCCAGACACTCAATGTTGTGTCAGCTGATGGCCAACCTAAAGAACTGCCCCAGATACTTAATGCTGTGTCAGCTGATGGCCAACCTAAAGAACTGCCCCAGACACTCAATGCTGTGTCAGCTGATGGCCAACCTAAAGAACTGCCCCAGATACTTAATGCTGTGTCAGCTGATGGCCAACCTAAAGAACTGCCCCAGACACTCAATGTTGTGTCAGCTGATGGCCAACCTAAAGAATGGTTTGGTAGATCGTACCTCACTCTGCCCGGTCTGAGTGGAGTCTGAGCTCTCTCCCTGGAAGCCCTCTGGGTTCTCCCATTTAGACTCTGTCAAATCCCAATGAAGAATAAAGAAATAAAGATTAGAACCACAGTGTTATGCTTAGAGGCCGACCCATGCAAGATCTTTGGTGTCTGATGGCGATCCAACTTTTGTCCTAATGATGTTTTGGACTGATATTTTGTCAAAAAGTGGTAAATCGAGAAAAAAAAGAAGAAAAACAAATACATCCGACCACGGTTTTTCAAAAATAGAAATTTAAAAAATAACCAATCTTCAGAAATACTGGCAGGATATCCACTCCACCTTGGAGACCATTCTGTGTTTTGAGATACCTCAGACTGTTTCTTTTCTACTGTTGGGAAATATCCCTGAAGAGTTTCTAATACATGATAAATATCTAATCAAGATCCTCTTAGCATCAAGTAAAAAAGCAATCACACGACACTGGTGCCAACAGGACCCACCAACGAAAGATCAATGGATGGACATTATTGAGGAACTGTATGCTATGGAAAAACTAACATTCATACTTCATACTACAAGAGGATAAATTCTATAAAAAAGTGGGAAAAGTGGAATCTCTTCTCTCAGCTTAGCGATATTGCAATAGGATTTCACTGAATGTTTTTTTTTGTAATATGAAAAATGCAGCCTTTTGTCTTTTACTTTCTGTCCTTTTCTTTTCTTTTTTTCTTTCCGTATACCGGTAGTCTTGTTTGTTGTTTTTCTTGTCTGTTCTTCCTTCAATAAAAAATAAGTGAAAAAAAAAATAGATCTGCTATTTTTTTATTTATTTTTTACATTTCTGAAGACTGAAAAAAAAAAAGTCCCTGATGACAAAAATGAACCAAAATAGGTTGACCTTTACCTCCAGTTAGTGTGTTGTAGTAGTACATGTGCCCGTCTTCTGACTTCCCCTGCACCCAAACCGGCGACTGCGTTCTGGACACTGCAGGCCCGTCTTGTTCCGATCGCTTTCCCTTCTTTTCTCGTCGCTGAGGCTGAGACTGATGCTGAGACTTGGGCTGAGACTGATGCTGAGACTTGGGCTGAGACTTGGGCTGAGACGGAGGCGGGCTCGGACTCGTTGTGGGGACTTCCGCCGTTCCTTAACGATCAACACAACAGCACCGCGTTTCAACATTAATGTCTTAATGTTTCATGCTTTTTTTTTTTTTTATATATATAACATTTTCTTCCGATTTAGTTGTAAAACTAAAACAAGTCTTAGTTCTTTTTCTGTTTTTTTCCTCCTAGAAGTTTTTGCATTGAGCTGTACTTTCTTTGAATAGAACATACTGCGAATAGAACTCTTCAAATCAACCAACCAGCCCTCACCGGATTCTAGCTGCATCCTCTTCAAGTCTTCCTCGTATGCCTTCATCGCTGCTGCCTCCATCGCTGCAAACTCTTTGCAGTTCTTCTCGTCCTGCTTGAGCTTGTCCATGCTCTTCTTTTTAATCTGCACCAAGACACAACAAGGCGTTAATTAATAGCAGTCAAACAACCAGCTAATCAGAAGACAGAAGAACTATAGCCGGGCGTCTTCTTTGATTTTAACGATTCCTTAACCCACATTCTGACCTGAGATCAGATTCTAATGAAAATGACAGTTTTCTGAAAAAGCTATGTTTCTATGTCAGTCGTTCTTAGATTTTTCAAAAATAGCAGACCTACAAGCTCGTATCGTTATGAGCTTGTAGATCTGCTATTTTTCAATAGCTAAAGCATAACGTAATGCTAACACCAAAAGGGGTTCCCGCCCAAAATGGATTAATAGCAATCAAACAACCAGCTAATCAGAAGAACTATAGGGCGTCCTCTTGGATTTTAACGATTCCTAAACGGTTCCCTTTAACGGATTCCAATATACAGTATTCATTTTAAATATATACCGTAATTTCCGGACTATAAAGCACACCTGAATATAAGCCGCACCAGCTAAATTTAGGGGGAAAAACAAATGTGTACATATACAAGCCGCACTGGACTATAAGCTGCATAGAGGCCATAGACATAGAGATAGATTTAGAAGGTCCCCTAGTGGCCGTTAGCTGTAAAAGTCCATAGATTAGCCACACCGTTGTATAGGCCGCAGGGTTCAAAGCATGGGAAACTAGAAAAAGTGCCCTTCTGGGCACAGGTCTCCACCAGGTTATCCACAGATCCGTGCAGTTAGAGGTAAAAACACTTTTCGGCCAGTTATAGTGCCACCTTGAGGCTGAGTTGAAATTGTTCATGTGGCATTTTGTCCTCGGCCTAGTGGGAATGTGGGTGCACAATTTCACGGAAATCACGCGATGTGTTCATGATTTGCAGCATTTTGTTTGAAACTGAGCACTCCTGTGAACTTTGGAAGCCAATCTTAACCAATCACGATGGAGTCTGAGAAATCTGAAAGACTGGTTTGGTTGAATGGCTCTAGAGAGACTGTGTACCAATTTGCGTGATGTTTGGACAAAATCTGTAGGTGTGCTGTGCAAAAACTTGTTTTGCACAAAGCGGCCTCCTGGTGGCGCTATAACAGGCCGTTCTGGAAAGTTTGGGGCAGAGGTTCATCGTTGGCATCCAGGGAGTGTGTGTGCAAAATTTGGCATCGACCGGGTTAACGGTGGCCGAGATTAGCTGCTAACGGACACACACACACACACACACACACACACACACACACACACGGACGGACGGACGGACGGAGTGCAAAACATACTCTCTCCCCATGCCTTCGGCCTGGTGGAGACAAAAAGTAGCTGCTTATAGTCCGGAAATTACATATTTTTATTTTTATTTATTATTTGTATTATTAATGTATTACATTGAGAACCGCTTCAATAATATGTATGCAGTACTGCATGTATAATTTATTGAACACAAATTACTGTATGTAAATTATACATACAGTACTAGTATGTACATATTATAAGTGGTTCTCAAAGTGAGGTACAGGTTATTTGAGGGGGGTTCCAAATGGACCCTTACAGGTCTGTAACTCTGAGAGTGTACACATCATAGTCTGCTATTTTTTTTTAAATCATGAAAATGTGGCGCAAATCTTTGAATATATATTATTTCAGAGCAAACGTCTTTAACTCAAATCTTTGCTTCTGGAGGGGTCCCTGGAACAACATATTTTTCAGATGGGGGTCGGCGGCCAATTACAGATAATCTTTGGGGTCCTTAACATGAAATAGATTTGAGCACCACGGATACAGAAACATAGGGTTTTTCAGAAAACTGTCAGGATTTGAAAGACATTTGTAGAATGAATCGTTCCCAGGTTCAACAGTTTGCAAAAAGGTACAGTTGTAAGTAGAGTGTATTGGTCCTGACATTTAAAGACATACAGTACAATCATATACAATAGTATGCAAGACATCATCTAATAGCAATGAAATAAATATGTATTGTACAGTAAACATGCATCACTCATAAGTCAAACTATTTAGTTTACTATTGAGGTCAATAACATGTTCTGTAATTCCAGTTCAAATTCACCAACAGATTTGAATCATAAAACACCACCACATTATACATATTAGTATTACCTCTGAGATTTTAGCAGCAACATTTTCCTTGTGATTCTTCCCTCTTTCGTGAAACTCAACACTCTACAGTGGAAATGAAGAATGGAGATGAAGATATAATTAAGACGCGTCACACAATAACAGATATACATTTGTAGAAATGATTCGTTGATCTATTTTATTTCTCGGGCTATACCCACAGGCTTGTTGTCCGCTATCCAGCACTTGCAGTATTGGCAAAACTTCTTTGGCTGTGATTTCCAATAATCGGCCCTGAAAAGCGATGAAAATGCAAACTATTTATATAGCATTGATTGCTCAGTCACAGGGTTTGAATTGTGATTTATTATTATTTTACAGCATGAGTAAACTGGACCACTGGTTGGAATTGAAAACCAGTGGTACGGGGACCACCATGTGGTCCTTGAGGGGGTTCCAGGTGGTCCCTTGAAGCTAAATGATGGAGAGTTATATATATATATATATATATATATATATATATATATATATTCACACTGGAGATATTGATCAACGTTTGCCTGTTATATCTCTCCTACCACACATAATCAGCATGGAATTGTGGACAAAATCTTATTCAACAACAACAAAATTATTGTCTTGGGTCTGAGAGGCTACATTTCATCAACTGGTGGTTCCGTGGCTCAAATTCCGAATAAATAATGGTCCTTAATGAAAAGGGTTGAAAACTACTGTTTTACAGAAATGAATCCTGGGCTAATCCTATTTTTTATAGCCTAATGACGGAACATTCACATAGTGTGTGTGTATACTTACATGCTAAAGATCTGATGTGCAGGGATATCCTGGCACGGAGCTAGAGATTGTAACTAAAAGACTGATTAATTGACAAATAAACTAAATGGAAACGAGCAACGTTGATGTGCGCCACATTTCAGGATGGAACAACAACACGGTCCATTTCTGATGACGCAGTCAGCACTCAGCAGTGTTGCCAGGCCAGACTGTATGAGAGAAGCAAGCAACCAGGTCCGTAAAAACAAGTCCAAAAAGGACCGGGTTATTTGGAAATGTGTGACTGATAATCACTGGAAATTAGGAAACAAGCCCAAATAAACGACTACAGTTTAGAAACAACAAGCCCCCAAAAATACACAACCACAAATATTTACAAGCTACTTTACAGAAAAGCAAGCCCAAATTCACTTATAATAAGCGGACATGGCAACACTGATCAGCAGTCTTTCCGGCAGGCTGTACTAACAAAACATTTAAGGAAACAAAAACAAAAACAAACAAACACACAAACCAAAAATTAGCAATCTTAGTTTGCAATTTGCATATCAAGCGCCATACAGTTATATTGCAGTAATCACAGTACCGGTATGATGAACCAGAACCACCGTATAAAATGCTGAAATAGGAGCCCTGCGTTCAGACCTCCCATATGGTCTAGCGGTTAGGATTCCTGGTTTTCACCCAGGCGGCCCGGGTTCGACTCCCGGTATGGGAACTAAACCTTTTCCAGTCGAGCGGTTCCCAAACTTTATGTAATGTCAGGGACCCCCAAATTGACACCAATTAGCCCGTGGACCCCCCATTTGTAAATATATGCAAGGGACCCCCACAAGAGAAGACTTTTACGGCTCTAGCAGTGATTCTCAACCCTTTTAATTTCAAGGACCCCCAGTTTGACATGAATTGGTCTACAGACCCCCATTTAATGGCTTTTCTATCTCTGGGACCCCCAATTAATATTATAAAATCAAAGTAAATTTAACGTATGTAAGAGTGTACAAATGTCTGTAACTGAGTGTACAAATGGAACCAAACAGGTCCATTTGATTTTGGTTCCTTTTGTACACTCTCAGAGTTACAGGGTTAATTTGGTTCCAAACTATCATTTAGCTGGGGTCCCCCTGGAACTCCCTCAATGACCCCTGGGGGTCCCCAGACCCCACTTTGGGAACTACACCTTTTCTAGTCGGTGTGACTCTGCAATACAATGGTTTGGGATCGCCAGGAGAAGTGTGTTTGTGATTGATTGATTGATTGATTGAAGTATTTATTCACAGTATGCATGTATGGGTACATGTCACTGTTACCATACAGCATTACACTTGTTTACAACAGGGTCCACCATTTTCAATTCATCAGAACATTTAGAGACGTACAAATATACACTTCTTTTTTTTTTAAGATATTTTTTTGCGGCTTACGCCTTTTATTGTTTTTTGAAGGGACAGACAGTAGGCTGACAGGAAACGGGAGAGAGATGGGGGAAGACATGCAGTAAAGGCCGTGTCGGGCTCGGGAGTTGAACCCGCGGCACACTGCGACTAGATTACCAGTCGGGTGCCCAGACGGTTATGCCAAACCTGGGCCAAATATACACTTCTAAAACACAGGAAATCATGTAAGGAGGTAAAAAGGCAAAGGAAACATACAGTAAGGGGGAAAGGGGACGGGGGGGTATTCAGATTTTACGGGGGCCAGTTTCGAATTACAGACGTCCGTAAGTGCCCTTTGAGAGCGGTTTTGAAGGAGTCAAGGCATTCGCATGTCCTAATGGCTGTTGGTAGGGTGTTCCACATTTTGGTGGCATGGGAGCGAAAATAATTTAGTTCCTTGTTTGTGCCGAATCTGGGTTGTAAATGGTTTGTTGAACTCCCTCTGGTGTTTCTCAGCTTCCCAGTTAATAAAAATGACATACTTATGCTGGAATAATGCAGAGCAAATAGCAAGCAAACAGTGTTTTGATCATACATCTCATGTCAGATGATACAGAACCTTAATAAGTCAAATCATTTGGTACAAACAGATGAACTTTTGCTTTATTCAAATCAACAGACATCATTCAGGACTGAGTTAAGGCCAAGATAGTACAGATAGCAATCTATGCAATCTATCAATGATATTTTATGTTAATCAATCAAGCAGATGCACAGTAAACAAGATACTTTATCAAAATTTACGTTGCAGCAAATACTAGACAGTTAGCCTATGGCTTGTGTCACTCAGTGTAGTTTAGTGCTAAATCACGGTGTGTGGGTTAATGGGAATGCTAAGAAAGTCCTCAACTACATGAAAAAGCCTGATAAAATGTCACATCTAAACATTTATGATCAATTGCGTTTGTCAGCCTATTACGTTATCCTCATGCATTTGATTTGGGTCATCATTGCCCACTACCCATCACTGCTCAAGACAATACTAAACAAACTCCTTTCCCTGTAAATATTGCCCATATAAATGTAGTACAACGGGCAGCATGAAGCCGTTTAAAATGTGGGTACATTAATACATTTCGAGGCAATAGAAATGGGCACTTTAACTTGCAAATCAAATATAGCTGTTAATACAAACCTCACCAAACACTTGCTGCTATTGGTATTGATACCTGACAAGATGCACCATTTCAGAGACATCACAAACGAAGTTTTACTTACAGAATATATACCTATACAGTCCCCTGAAACACTCAGAACTGTGAATGACTGAACGGTTTTTTGAATTATTTTGAAAATCTTAGGATCTTAGGATCACAAACAAACAACTAGAACTGCACTCTGTCGAGTGCATACTTGCTTGTTGCACACTAGTAGGCCATAAATGGCCAACTAGTGCGCAAGCAGAGCGCGCAAGTCCTTTCGACCGCTGTAAACTGTCAAATCTCAGTATCTCTGTGAAGGAAAGTTTGAAATGATTAATGTTTAGATGTAACTATTTGCTACCTACTTTATACATATAAACATCTAGTATTATTAAGTATGATTCAAGTTTCTATCTATATAAGAAATACTGTTTTATCGTTGTAGATATATTCTGGATCCCTTTTTAGTTTTTCTAGTCATACACATACACACCACGTACTCTGGTCCCAGCAGATCAGGCACAATTTGCTATTTTATTTTTTACTGATTATGTATATAGTATATGTATGACTAGCTCTAAATGATGACGTAAGAAATATGGTCATTTCTAGGCCATAGGCCTTGTGTCTCCAGTGTGCATTCTCTTGTGTTTCTTCAGGGTAGACATGTCAGCAAAGCTTTTCCCACATTGATCACAGCTGTAAGGCCTCTCTCCAGTGTGCATTCTCTTGTGTTTCTTCAGGGTAGACATGTCAGCAAAGCTTTTCCCACATTGGTCACAGCTGTAAGGCCTCTCTCCAGTGTGCATTCTCTTGTGTGTCTGCAGGGTAGACATTACAGCAAAGCTTTTCCCACATTGGTCACAGCTGTAAGGCCTCTCTCCAGTGTGCATTCTCTTGTGTGTCTTCAGGGTAGACATGCCAGCAAAGCTTTTCCCACATTGGTCACAGCTGTAAGGCCTCTCTCCAGTGTGAATTCTCTTGTGGTTCACAAGGTGTTTCAGTTGAGTGAAGCTTTTCCCACATTGATCACAGCTGTAAGGCCTCTCTCCAGTGTGCATTCTCTTGTGTTTCTCCAGGGTGAACATTACAGCAAAGCTTTTCCCACATTGGTCACAGCTGTAAGGCCTCTCTCCAGTGTGCATTATCTTGTGTTTCTTCAGGTTAGACATTTGAGCAAAGCTTTTCCCACATTGATCACAGCTGTAAGGCCTCTCTCCAGTGTGCGTTCTCTTGTGTGTCTTCAGGGTAGACATGTCAGCAAAGCTTTTCCCACATTGATCACAACTGTAAGGCCTCTCTCCAGTGTGCATTCTCTTGTGTTTCTTCAGGGTAGACATGTCAGCAAAGCTTTTCCCACATTGATCACAATTGTAAGGCCTCTCTCCAGTGTGCATTCTCTTGTGTTTCTCCAGGGTGAACATTTCAGCAAAGCTTTTCCCACATTGGTCACAGCTGTAAGGCCTCTCTCCAGTGTGCATTCTCTTGTGTTTCTTCAGGGTAGACATTTGAGTGAACTTTGACCCACATTGATCACAGCTGTAAGGCCTCTCTCCAGTGTGAATTCTTTGGTGGATTTTGAGATTGTAAACTGAAGTGAAGCCTCTTCCACATTGGTCACAGCTGTAAGGCCTCTCTCCAGTGTGCATTCTCTTGTGTTTCTCCAGGGTGAACATTTCAGCAAAGCTTTTCCCACATTGGTCACAGCTGTAAGGCCTCTCTCCAGTGTGCATTCTCTTGTGTTTCTTCAGGGTAGACATTTGAGTGAACTTTGACCCACATTGATCACAGCTGTAAGGCCTCTCTCCAGTGTGAATTCTTTGGTGGATTTTGAGATTGTAAACTGAAGTGAAGCCTCTTCCACATTGGTCACAGCTGTAAGGCCTCTCTCCAGTGTGCATTCTCTTGTGTGTCTTCAGGTTAGACAATACAGTGAAGCTTTCCCCACATTGATCACAGCTGTAAGGCCTCTCTCCAGTGTGAATTCTCTTGTGTGTCTGCAGGTTAGACATTTGAGTGAACTTTGACCCACATTGATCACAGCTGTAAGGCCTCTCTCCAGTGTGAATTCTTTGGTGGATTTTGAGATTGTAAACTGAAGTGAAGCCTCTTCCACATTGGTCACAGCAGCGTCTTGGTTTAGGTAGGTCCTGGTCTGGACGGGTATCTGAGGTAGAAAACATAGATCTGATAAGAGCTGGATTCGTGCATCAATCTGCCTTCAAGTTCAGACCCAACTTTATACACTTCACACTACTGTATATATTTAGCTCAAATCGTGCGAGCATTGTGAGCTTGTAGATCTGCTGTTAGTCAAATGTTCACCCGTAGATAAACATGGTGCGGACCGAAACGGACCCGTGGATAAATGAAACCCCAGTGATGTAAATAGGTGTTCAATGTAATGGGTCCCGGGACCCAGAGGTGGTCTTTTAGATGGGTCCCAGGGACATTTTATGAGTCCTACTATAATTACATTACTGAGTACAGTATTGCATCCCAGGACCCCCGGAGGGTGACATGATTGAGTCTTTTCTCAATTTAGTGAGTCTAATGATGCAGGCTATTTGCATCACTGAATTTTTTTTAATTTATCTAAAACTAAAAACAGGTGGTCATGTCATGTCAAAGTTGGGTCAAAGTCTTACACGTTAGTCACACACGTTACCGCAGTGAAATTTGTTCTCCACATTTGACCCATCTCTTGGAGCGGTGAGCCGCAGCGTGCGCCGCGCTCGGGAATAATTAGTAGATTTGACCCCCAATCCAACCCTTTGATGCTGAGTGCCAAGCAGGGAGGCATTGGGTCCCATTTTTTACAGTCTTTGGTATGACCCGGCCGGGGATCGAACCCCCGACCTCCCAGTTTCAGGGCGGATACCACAAGGCCACTGTCTGGTTACCCATACTGTACATAGGTATTATGACATGACCACAGGTGTTTTCAGTTTTAGATAAATGCACGTGAATGAACCTGCACTAAATAATGTCTGAAATGGGACAGTGGAAAACCGGACCCGGTCCAAAATAAACAGAGGATAATTAAAATTAAATATATTTTTTTTAAATAAAGTTAGACCCGGTCTGACCGTCTGGTCTCGACCGGACCCGATGCCAAAATAACCTTGGTATTCAGATTAGCAATTATGTTTGTCAGTCACTCGCACCGCCCCGAGAGTTTAATCACAGAGGAGTTGCGTTGTGTTGCAGACAGACTGAGAATATGTTCGACTTATATAATTATCTGTGGGAAGGGCAGTATTACTGCCCTTCCCACAGATAATGACATGCTCTCTACACAGATGATGTTCCAACTTGCATCTTCCCACTGGATTTTGGATGCGTTTCACCTTGCTAAAACTCCATTTGGGGCGGACCCATGCTATACCCTCTAATCTGCGTGGCAATTCGTAACGTGGTGCTAGACTTCACTTTCAAACATGTTTGTAACTTCAAACTCCATTTGAACCATGATAGATTAATTGAAAACACACGTCATTGGTTCAAGTGAAGTTCTAATGATTATAAAAAATTAAAATAAATCACACCTGTGTGAACTGAGCGGTGCAACTATGCTGTTATTATTATAGGTACTGTACTGAACGTAGCACTAGCCACATTATCAGACGCATGTTCATGCTTCCGCGGTGCTTCGCAAGGAACGTCGGGAAAGTTTTGCCCTCCCTTGAGCACATACGCTCCAGAGGCGTAAAGGGCGTCTTCCTTTATATGTCATATATATAGTATCAGTAGGACTACTCTGTGACGTTAGTGGCTCTCAACCTTTTCAGGCCACGACGCCACACAATCATATTTGAACTAGGGCTGTCAAAGTTAACGCACTATTAACTAGTTAACTCACAATCCTTTTAACGGCACTATTTTTTTTTACGCGCAATTAACGCACTGTGAAGTTTGACAGAATGGTTGAGAGATGCATGGCAATTTTACACTGAAGAGTTGAATAATTGTTAAACAGCTGCATTAGCAGCATTACTTAAGTTAATTTAAGTCTACACAATTAGAAAACTTAGAAAACATGTTATTTTGATCAACATGGCCTGTTATCTCTCGTAATGGTACCATTGGCCAACATCAATACAGTTCTTTAGTTTGGGTCTGGAAGGCTAAATGTCATCAAATGGTGGTCCGTGGCTCAAATGCAGAATAAATAATGCACCTTGATATGAAAAATCTTGAAAACCACTGATTTAAGGTATATTTAGAACGGATAAAAAATATGCGATTAATTTGCGATTAATCACAGTTAACTATGGACAATAAATATTTTAATCGATTGACAGCCCTAATTTGAACTGTGTCTTAATTTCACACATCTTATATTTAATAGTGCAACATCATCTGAAGCAATCAGAATGTATTACTATTCTGAAATATCATCATGTTGTGATAAATGACGGATCGGGATAGAGTAGACCGACATACTCGCTGATAAAGATGAAAGCATTTTAGGCTGATACCGGGACAACTCTACCAATAAACAGTGATCAATAGTTTTATCCATAGCTTTAATAGGAGAGTTGGTCCTCCACTTTCTCATGTCAAGGACCCCCAAGTGTAAACCCTGAACACAGTGTGCTAGTACAGTAAACCCTGAACACAGTGTGCTAGTACAGTAAACCCTGAACACAGTGTGCTAGTACAGTAAACCCTGAACACAGTGTGCTAGTATAGTAGGAACCCCAGATAAGAAGAGAATTGTGTTAAAGTTTACACATGACATCCAAGGTGTTGTGCAGTAATCCACCACACAGCTTTGTCGCTTACCAAAAAGAACAGATCTACAGTACATGCTAATAACTTTAACAGTGAAACATAGTTAAATGTTTACAGGTATGGTGTATGTGATTAGCTCCGTTCATTTTACACACACACACACACACACACACACAACAGCGTTTTCATTTTCAAACGAGCAATATGTCATACTCCAGCATCATTCATAAAGTCTTACCATGTTGTCTGTGCATGGTCAGAGAGTTTAAAACACGCTAAAAGAGCAGGCTACTTCACTTATGTCTTAACGCTGCAATGGAGACTCAGAGAGACTATCTGCAGGCTGCAGAAAGGGGGCTGACCAGAGAGAGACAAAGGAAAGAACTGCGCCCCTCTTTCTCCATTTCTCCCTCCTCCTTCTCTCTCCTGTCCACTCTGTGTGTGATACCTCCCCAAAGCCCCTTCCTCTCCCCTTCTGTCCTGTAACCATGTTCAAGTATAACTTACAATAAACTCATGTTAAACCTTGCTGGGCTGTCTGAATTGTCCTATTCCCCCGACCGTGGCATTCCGACCACTAACCAGACACTACAATAGCTTCCAGCATCATTCATAAAGTCTTACCTTGTTGTCTGTGCATGGTCAGAGTTTATCGGGCGTCCACCAACTTCTAAAAGTAGTACCACTACAACACTGCATAGGCGGCTATACCGATATCAAAGCAACAACAAAGCCCGTTTAAAGTAAACTGGTCACAACTTTTAAAACGAGGTAATGATCTGGTCCACTCACTCATCACTGCACTGGTAAATCTAATAGTGGGGAACACATTTCAGGCTGATGGAAGAGAATCAGGTTTCAGCCATAGACTAGACTAGACCGTAAGCATTGTTTGAACTTGTGAATCAACATCGCCCCCCTCTGGCGGAGTCATGTTAGAACCCATTTGCCAGAGTTAACTTCTGAGACAAGTAGGTCCTACTACAGTATAAAATAGTTTTGTTTTATTAAAAATGTCTCCTTCAATCAAGTGTAATATAAACAGTGCTACATTACACCGTGAGTGAAAAGAGCTGAAAACCACAATATTCCGTGCTCAGCCCAGAGAAACCAATGTGTAATAAAAATAAAACCTATTTCATTCAGTTCAGATACAGTACATACACAAAGTGCAACATACACAAATACCCTTTATATCATTTATCATTACATTATACATTTATTAGTTAATAT
Organism: Protomyctophum parallelum; assembly: GCF_964188405.1. NCBI lineage: Eukaryota > Metazoa > Chordata > Actinopteri > Myctophiformes > Myctophidae > Protomyctophum > Protomyctophum parallelum. The sequence continues at coordinate 27,232,877 of NC_139715.1, read as the reverse complement.
GCACAACATTTTGCAATGTTCCAAGGTGTACACCACTGTTCCAAGGTGAGACAGTGGTGTAGGCTAAACACATTAAGACATTCTCTTCAGTTTGGTCGATTTTTTTACCGACATACATGTCAATAATATTGCATCATCAATATAATAAACATAATATAAGTACAACACCCGATCCAGAGTTAACTTTGAACACACCAATAAATAATAGAATTTCCTGGCTTGTGGAGATTCAAAATTACACCCTTGTGAAGTGAGGGGCGCTAATATATTAAAGTCTAACTCATGTTGATTAGGTGATAATGGTGATGTAAAACAAACGGTGCCAACACAAACATTAAATGTCATTAAGAATAAAGAGACAATATGACATAATGAGTTACAAAATTACATAAGTTTTCCCTTCATTAAAGACAAACATTAAACCTGTCCTCAAAAATACGTCGGAAAAGTTTTTTCACCCGACTTTACAAGACTTAACTGGGTCTTTCAAAGCGATCGGCGGGTGGATAATATTCTATGAATTTTCAAAGGTAAGTGAAAACGCTCTGAATCCTTGGCAAGGGCAGATTTTAACTTTAATGAGCCAACGGGACCCCCACTCTGACCATCAGGAGTTATAGGTATATGTCCTTGAATATATAGAGACACCTAACAATTAATAACACAGTTCAAGCTCCTTCCGTCCTGAAGCTAAGGACTAGAATTAAAGCATTTTAATCAAATATATATATATTTACACCATACTTATTTCATGGTGTTAAACAAGTTTTGTGCAGCACAGAAAAAGACATGAAGCACAAACTCTGCTTTATTTTAAGTACTAGTTTTCTTTGTATTTTATTACTATTAGTCATAGTGAAATGAAACCTGGCTGAAAATTAAACTGGTTTGGGATCGCCAGGAGAAGTGCGTTTGTGATTGATTGATTGAAGTATTTACTCACAGTACAGTATGGATGTATTGGTACATGTCACTGTTACCATACAGTATTACACTTGTTTACAACAGGGTCCACCATTTTCAATTCATCAGAACATTTAGAGACGTACAAATATACACTTCTATATAAAACACAGGAAATCATGTAAGGAGTTAAAAAGGGAAAGGAAACATACAGTAAGGGGGAAAGGGGACGGGGGGGGGTATTCAGATTTTACGGGGGCCAGTTTTGAATTACAGCCGTCCGTAAGTATCTTTTGAGAGCGGTTTTGAAGGAGTAAAGGCATTCGCATGTCCTAATGGCTGTTGGTAGGGTGTTCCACATTTTGGTGGCATGGGAGAGAAAATAATTTAGTTCCTTGTTTGTGCCGAATCTGGGTTGAAAATGGTTTGTTGAACTCCCTCTGGTGTTTCCCAACTTCCCAGTTAATAAAAATGACATACTTATGCTGGAATAATGCAGAGCAAATAGCAAGCAAACAGTGTTTTTATCATACATCTCATGTCAGATCAGACGGAACCTTAATAAGTCAAATCATTTGGTACAAACAGATGAACTTTTGCTTTATTCAAATCAACAGACATCATTCAGGACTGAGTTAAGGCCAAGATACACAGACAGCAATCTATGCAATCTATCAATGATATTATGTTAATAGACAAAGATCAATCAAGCAGATGTACAGTAAACAGTTATTTTATCAGAATTTACGTTGCAGCAAATACTAGACAGTTAGCCTATGGCTTGTGTCACTCAGTGTAGTTTAGTGCTAAATCACGGTGTGTGGGTTAATGGGAATGCTAAGAAAGTCCTCAACTACATGAAAAAGCCTGATAAAATGTTGCATCTCCTAAACATTTATGATCAATTGCGTTTGTCAGCCTATTACGTTATCCTCATGCATTTGATTTGGGTCATCATTGCCCACTAACCATCACTGCTCAAGACAATACTAAACAAACTCCTTTCCCTGTAAATATTGCCCATATAAATGTTGTACAACGGGCAGCATGAAGCCGTTTAAAATGTGGGTACATTAATACATTTCGAGGCAAGATAAATGGGCATTTTAACTTGCAAATCAAATATAGCCGTTAATGCAAACCTCACCAAACACTTGCTGCTATTGGTATTGATACCTGACAAGATGCACCATTTCAGAGACATCACAAACTAAGTTTTACTTACAGAATATATACCTATACAGTCCCCTGAAACACTCAGAACTGTGAGTGACTGTGAACGGTCTTTTGAATTATTTTGAAAATCTTAGGATCTTAGGATCACAAACAAACAAAGACAAAGTGTTAGAGGAGTGGATGTAGAGGGCAAACAATTTCCTAAATTGTGCAAACAATATTTTCCACACTCATTTCTCTTTTGGTCAAGTGAAGTTAAATTAAGCTACTTTGCAGTGTGTGTCCCTTTATAGAGTATTAAAAGTTTTAAACATCATGGGGGGGGGGTGAAAGTGGAACAACACAAATCTAAATGCACTTTAAAAATGATACAAAGTGTCATAACAACAAGCATCAAATCACTATCCTATTTCTATATACAGCTTTTATACTCACACGTCTCAATATTTGCCATGGACAATGAAAGGAGAAATTAGGTCAAATGTCCACCAAATATGGTGTAAATTTGTGGCAACACGAACATTAAATATTGACAATGAAAGGAGAAATTAGGTCATATGTAGATGAGGAAATCGGCTAACCAAGCACATAAATTCTGTTCATCAACCCATCAACTTCACATGGGTGTGATTTTTTTAGAGTTCAGACTGTCCTTTACAGCTCAAATGCAGAAAGTGTATGTGTGTGTGTGTGTGTGTGTGTGTGTGTGTGTGTGCGCGCTGGCACGTGCATGTGTTGGGGGGTGGGGGGGGGGGGGGGGGAAGAAAGGTAGAATTAACAGAGGATCTTTGAAATTTGGTCAGTTAAGCAAATTACTATGAAAATATTGGCAGCTTGGATCTGAGTTAAAGAAACTGATTAGAAAAAACGTACTGAAGTAAAAGGTGGTCTTCAAGTTCCTCCTTTTGAATGGAGACGGATTCTTGGATTGGTCACAGTAGGAAAGCTTCACTCTCCAGCATGGATACACCGATGAGTTTTTAATGTTCTATACTGAGTAAAAAACTTTCCACATTTATCACACCCAAAAGGCTTCTCTCCAGTGTGAATACTCTTGTGTGTCCACAGGGCAGACCTTTGAGTGAACGTTGTCCCACATTCATCACAGCTGTAAGGCCTCTCTCCAGTGTGCATTCTCTTGTGTTTCTTCAGGGTAGACATTTCAGCAAAGCTTTTCCCACATTCATCACAGCTGTAAGGCCTCTCTCCAGTGTGCATTCTCTTGTGTGTCTTCAGGGTAGACATTAAAGCAAAGCTTTTCCCACATTGGTCACAGCTGTAAGGCCTCTCTCCAGTGTGCATTATCTTGTGTCTCCTCAGGGTAGACTTGTCAGCAAAGCTTTTCCCACATTGATCACAGCTGTAAGGCCTCTCTCCAGTGTGCATTCTCTTGTGTTTCTTCAGGGTAGACAAATCAGCGAAGCTTTTCCCACATTGATCACAGCTGTAAGGCCTCTCTCCAGTGTGCATTCTCTTGTGTTTCTTCAGGGTAGACAATACAGCGAAGCTTTTCCTACATTGGTCACAGCTGTAAGGCCTCTCTCCAGTGTGCATTCTCTTGTGTGTCTGCAGGGTAGACATTTGAGTGAACTTTGTCCCACATTGGTCACAGCTGTAAGGCCTCTCTCCAGTGTGCATTCTCTTGTGTGTCACTAGGTTATTAAGTTGTGTGAAGCTTTTCCCACATTGGTCACAGCTGTAAGGCCTCTCTCCAGTGTGCATTCTCTTGTGTGTCACTAGGTTATTAAGTTGTGTGAAGCTTTTCCCACATTGGTCACAGCTGTAAGGCCTCTCTCCAGTGTGCATTCTCTTGTGTTTCTTCAGGGTAGACATTTCAGCAAAGCTTTTCCCACATTGATCACAGCTGTAAGGCCTCTCTCCAGTGTGCATTCTCTTGTGTGTCTTCAGGTTAGACAACCCAGCAAAGCTTTTCCCACATTGATCACAACTGTAAGGCCTCTCTCCAGTGTGAATTCTCTTGTGTGTCTTGAGGTGAGACAGTTGAGTGAACGTTGTCCCACATTGGTCACAGCTGTAAGGCCTCTCTCCAGTGTGCATTCCCTTGTGTGTCTTCAGGGTAGACATTACAGCAAAGCTTTTCCCACATTGGTCACAGCTGTAAGGCCTCTCTCCAGTGTGCATTCTCTTGTGTTTCTCCAGGATGAACATTACAGCAAAGCTTTTCCCACATTGGTCACAGCTGTAAGGCCTCTCTCCAGTGTGAAATCTCTTGTGGGTCACAAGGTTATCCAGTTGAGTGTAGCTTTTCCCACATTGGTCACAGCTGTAAGGCCTCTCTCCAGTGTGCATTCTCTTGTGCTTCTTCAGGGTAGACATTTGAGCAAAGCTTTTCCCACATTGGTCACAGCTGTAAGGCCTCTCTCCAGTGTGAATTCTCTTGTGTGTCTTCAGGGCAAACATTTGAGTGAACTTTGTCCCACATTGGTCACAGCTGTAAGGCCTCTCTCCAGTGTGAATTCTCTTGTGTGTCGTGAGGTGAGACACTGTGGTGAACTTTGACCCACATTGATCACAGCTGTAAGGCCTCTCTCCTGTGTGAATTCTTTGGTGTTTCTTGAGGTGAGACACTGTGGTGAACTTTGACCCACATTGATCACAGCTGTAAGGCCTCTCTCCAGTGTGAATTCTTTGGTGGATTTTGAGATTGTAAACTGAAGTGAAGCCTCTTCCACATTGGTCACAGCAGCGTCTTGGTTTAGGTAGGTCCTGGTCTGGACGGGTATCTGAGGTAGAAAACATAGATCTGATAAGAGATGGATTCGTGCATCAATCTGCCTTCAAGTTCAGACCCAACTTTATACACTTCACACTACTGTATATATTTAGTTGACCAGGGTCAACTCCTTTTTCCCTCTACGGCAAGTCTCTTGGCCAAAAATAGTCGATCTACAAGCTCAAATCGTGCGAGCATTGTGAGCTTGTAGATCTGCTTTTAGTCAAATGTTCACCCGTAGATAAACATGGTGCGGACCGAAACGGACCCGTGGATAAATGAAACCCCAGTGATGTAAATAGGTGTTCAATGTAATGGGTCCCGGGACCCAGAGGTGGTCTTTTAGATGGGTCCCAGGTAGGGCTGGGCGATATGACGATATATATCGTATTTTCGATAGAAAATGTCTATCACGAAAAAAAAGCTATATCGCTTATATCGCCGTTTCGCTTTACGGCAGTATTTTACGTCACAGCGCTTATATACGGCATGCCCAGCAGCCCACCGCGCGCACTGAAAACAGTGAGCCAACACCTTTCGGATGTCTTCTCTATTATATACTCTAAGGCCAACACGACCACAACACAAGCCGAGGTGGTGCTTGCACCTAAAAGAGGGAGATGATGATGATGGCTGACGAGATTCAGAGCGGTGTAAGGGGCACGTTCGGAAATACCACACCGGAGCGAACTCATCTATCAGTTTGCATTGCACAGTGCGCCTAGTGCGCTATTTCCGAACGCGCCCTAAAGTAACCGGTCATTCACTGTTATAAATGCAGGTTTCATGTTGGGTCAAATTGATAAATTGCGTGAGCCACGCATGTTTTACACAGTTGAACAATAAGCTTGTCCGTCGTCGGGTGCACTGCAAACTTCTTCCAAGACGAAGACGTTCCTCTTACCTGTGCAGTCCTCCTGCTGCGTCTGTCTTGTTTTATTGTTCCAAATAAATTATTCCATTTGAAAAGTCCTTAATTCAGCAACAGCTTACAACAACAACACAAGACGCTGACTTTGTTGTGATCATCAAAAAAAAAGGAAAAGAAAAAGCCCCACTCGTCCCAGACTCCCACATACGCACAGCTGTGGGCATGGAGAGTTGACGACAAGATCGCGTTCTCTCTCACTCTCTCTCACTCTATCGCCTGTAGTCAATTAAACATCGTTAAGCTGCCCAACGTCTTTAACAAACTAAACTATAACTACAACAGAACATGTTGATTCCCTATACAGAGCTTAAATGAACTGAAACAACTGTAGTGACAAACTGTGACATGAGATATTTATTTTTTCCTTAAGCCAATTTAATGCAGACACAGGCCTGTACTTCTGTGTCTGAATGGCAACGTCTTATTTCTTTCTTTTTTCTTTTTAATTGTCATAATAATAATTATTATTAATAATACTAATAAAACTTTATTTGTATAGCACCTTTCATGACATGAAATGCAGCTCTCAAAGTGCTTTACAGAGCAATGGAGAAAAAAAGAAAAGCAAGGCAACGACATTAAAAAACAAGCAGTGATGCAATACAGTGAGGACATGAATAACAAAAAATAAAAGATCAATTAAAAGCAATGTTGTAGAAGTGGGTCTTGAGCTGTGCTTTAAAAATGTCTACAGAGGCTGAACAATTGAGTTCAGCCTCTAATTATTATTATATACATTTTATTTTGTAATTTTTTTGTACTTGCTTTGGGCCTGTCTGTGCATGGGAAGGGCATCAGTATTATATTCATATAAGTAGACTGGATAATGTGAATTTAATTGTTTTTTGAGTGGTGCAACCATTATAGACAGCTATGTGTGTCCCTGTCCCTGTATCCGAGCACGAAATAGCATAACTATTGTCACCACCAAGTGTCACTGTTGTGCAGCCTAACACAGACAGAGGCCAGGGAGGAGAGCTTGTACAGTACAGTACAGTACAGTACAGTACAGTACAGTACAGTACAGTACAGTACAGTACAGTACAGTACAGTACAGTACAGCCCAAGTACAGTAAAGTACTCGACCTGAACAAAAATCAATTCTTTTAGATAAAAAAAATAGGTATCGTAAAAAATATGCTATATCGTGAGTATATCGTTATCGTGATAAAATAAATTCTATATCGTGATATGAGATTTTGTCATATCGCCCAGCCCTAGTCCCAGGGACATTTTATGAGTCCTACTATAATTACATTACTGAGTACAGTATTGCATCCCAGGACCCCCGGAGGGTGACATGATTGAGTCTTTTCTCAATTTAGTGAGTCTAAGGATGCAGGCTATTTGCATCACTGAAACTCACATGTTTAATTTATCTATAACTAAAAACAGGTGGTCATGTCATGTCAAAGTTGGGTCAAAGTCAAAGTCGTTTTCAGCTTTAGATAAATGCACGTGAATGAACCTGCACTAAATAATGTCTGAAATGGGACAGTGGAAAACCGGACCCGGTCCGAAATAAACAGAGGATAATTAAAATGTATTAGACCCGGTCTGACCGTCTGGTCTCGACCGGACCCGATGCCAAAATAACCTTGGTATTCAGATTAGCAATTATGTTTGTCAGTCACTCGCACCGCCCCGAGAGTTTAATCACAGAGGAGCTGCGTTGTGTTGCAGACAGACTGAGAATATTTTCGACTTTATATAAACCGTATTACTGCCCTTCCCACAGATAATGACATGCTCTACACAGATGATGTTCCAACTTGCATCTTCCCACTGGATTGTGGATGCGTTTCACCTTGCTAAAACTCTGTTTGGGGCGGACCCATGCTACCCTCTAATCTGCGTGGCAATTTGTAACGTGGTGCTAGACTTCACTTTCAAACATGTTTGTAACTTCAAACTCCATTTGAACCATGATAGATTAATTGAAAACACACGTCATTGGTTCAAGTTAAGTTCTAATGATTATAAAAAATTAAAATAAATCACACCTGTGTGAACTGAGCGGTGCAACTATGCTGTTATTATTATAGGTACTGTACTGAACGTAGCACTAGCCACATTATTAGACGCACGCTCATGCTTCCGCGGTGCTTCGCAAGGAACGTCGGGAAAGTTTTGCCCTCCCTTGAGCACATACGCTCCAGAGGCGTAAAGGGCGTCTTCCTTTATATGTCATATATATAGTATCAGTAGGACTACTCTGTGACGTTAGTGGCTCTCAACCTTTTCAGGCCACGACGCCACACAATCATATTTGAACTAGGGCTGTCAAAGTTAACGCACTATTAACTAGTTAACTCACAATCCTTTTAACGGCACTATTTTTTTAACGCGCAATTAACGCACTGTGAAGTTTGACAGAATGGTTGAGAGATGCATGGCAATTTTACACTGAAGAGTTGAATAATTGTTAAACAGCTGCATTAGCAGCATTACTTAAGTTAATTTAAGTCTACACAATTAGAAAACTTAGAAAACATGTTATTTTGATCAACATGGCCTGTTATCTCTCGTAATGGTACCATTGGCCAACATCAATACAGTTCTCTAGTTTGGGTCTGGAAGGCTAAATGTCATCAAATGGTGGTCCGTGGCTCAAATGCAGAATAAATAATGCACCTTGATATGAAAAATCTTGAAAACCACTGATTTAAGGTATATTTAGAACGGATAAAAAATATGCGATTAATTTGCGATTAATCACAGTTAACTATGGACAATCATGCGATTAATCAGATTAAATATTTTAATCGATTGACAGCCCTAATTTGAACTGTGTCTTAATTTCACACATCTTATATTTAATAGTGCAACATCATCTGAAGCAATCAAAATGTATTACTATTCTGAAATATCATCATGTTGTGATAAATGACGGATCGGGATAGAGTAGACCGACATACTCGCTGATAAAGATGAAAGCATTTTAGGCTGATACCGGGACAACTCTACCAATAAACAGTGATCAATAGTTTTATCCATAGCTTTAATAGGAGAGTTGGTCCTCCACTTTCTCATGTCAAGGACCCCCAAGTGTAAACCCTGAACACAGTGTGCTAGTACAGTAAACCCTGAACACAGTGTGCTAGTACAGTAGGAACCCCAGAAGAGAATTGTGTTAAAGTTTACACATGACATCCAAGGTGTTGTGCAGTAATCCACCACACAGCTTTGTCGCTTACCAAAAAGAACAGATCTACAGTACATGCTAATAACTTTAACAGTGAAACATAGTTAAATGTTTACAGGTATGGTGTATGTGATTAGCTCCGTTCATTTTACACACACACACACACACACACACACACACACACACACACACACACACACACACACACACACAACAGCGTTTTCATTTTCAAACGAGCAATATGTCATACTCCAGCATCATTCATAAAGTCTTACCATGTTGTCTGTGCATGGTCAGAGAGTTTAAAACACGCTAAAAGAGCAGGCTACTTCACTTATGTCTTAACGCTGCAATGGAGACTCAGAGAGACTATCTGCAGGCTGCAGAAAGGGGGCTGACCAGAGAGAGACAAAGGAAAGAACTGCGCCCCTCTTTCTCCATTTCTCCCTCCTCCTTCTCTCTCCTGTCCACTCTGTGTGTGATACCTCCCCAAAGCCCCTTCCTCTCCCCTTCTGTCCTGTAACCATGTTCAAGTATAACTTACAATAAACTCATGTTAAACCTTGCTGGGCTGTCTGAATTGTCCTATTCCCCCGACCGTGGCATTCCGACCACTAACCAGACACTACAATAGCTTCCAGCATCATTCATAAAGTCTTACCTTGTTGTCTGTGCATGGTCAGAGTTTATCGGGCGTCCACCAACTTCTAAAAGTAGTACCACTACAACACTGCATAGGCGGCTATACCGATATCAAAGCAACAACAAAGCCCGTTTAAAGTAAACTGGTCACAACTTTTAAAACGAGGTAATGATCTGGTCCACTCACTGCACTGGTAAATCTGCATAGTGGGGAACACATTTCAGGCTGATGGAAGAGAATCAGGTTTCAGCCATAGACTAGACCGTAAGCATTGTTTGAACTTGTGAGTCAACACCGCCCCCCTCTGGCGGAGTCATGTTAGAACCCATTTGCCAGAGTTAACAAGTTAGACAAGTTAACAAGTTAACAAGTTAGACAAGTACTACAGTATGAAATCATTTTGTTTTATTAAAAATGTCTCCTTCAATGAAGTGTAGTATAAACAGTTCTACATTACACCGTGAGTGAAAAGAGCTGAAAACCACAATACTCCGTGCTCAGCCCAGAGAAACCAATGTGTAATAAAATAAAACCTATTTCATTCAGTTCAGATACAGTACATATACAAAGTGCAACATACACAAATACCCTTTATATCATTTATCATTACATTATACATTTATTAGTTAATATGCACAACGTTTTGCAATGCTGGTTCCAAGGTGAGACAGTGGTGTAGGCTAAACACATTAAGACATTCTCTTCAGTTTGGTCGAAATATTTACCGACATACATGTCAATAATATTGCATCATCAATATAATAAACATAATATAAGTACAACACCCGATCCAGAGTTAACTTTGAACACACCAATAAACAATAAATAATAGAATTTCCTGGCTTGTGGAGATTCAAAATCACACCCTTGTGAAGTGAGGGGCGCTAATATATTAAAGTCTAACTCATGTTGATTAGGTGATAATGGTGATGTAAAACAAACGGTGCCAACACAAACATTAAATGTCATTAAGAATAAAGAGACAATATGACATAATGAGTTACAAAATTACATAAGTTTTCCCTTCATTAAAGACAAACATTAAACCTGTCCTCAAAAATACGTTGGCAAAGTTTTTTCACCCGACTTTACAAGACTTAACTGGGTCTTTCAAAGCGATCGGCGGGTGGATAATATTCTATGATTTTTCAAAGGTAAGTGAAAACGCTCTGAATCCTTGGCAAGGGCAGATTTTAACTTTAATGAGCCAACGGGACCCCCACTCTGACCATCAGGAGTTATAGGTATATGTCCTTGAATATATAGAGACACCTAACAATTAATAACACAGTTCAAGCTCCTTCCGTCCTGAAGCTAAGGACTAGAATTAAAGCATTTTAATCAAATATATATATATTTACACCATACTTATTTCATGGTGTTAAACAAGTTTTGTGCAGCACAGAAAAAGACATGAAGCACAAACTCTGCTTTATTTTAAGTACTAGTTTTCTTTGTATTTTATTACTATTAGTCATAGTGAAATGAAACCTGGCTGAAAATTAAACTGGTTTGGGATCGCCAGGAGAAGTGCGTTTGTGATTGATTGATTGAAGTATTTACTCACAGTACAGTATGGATGTATTGGTACATGTCACTGTTACCATACAGTATTACACTTGTTTACAACAGGGTCCACCATTTTCAATTCATCAGAACATTTAGAGACGTACAAATATACACGTCTTTCAAAGCGATCGGCGGGTGGATAATATTCTATGATTTTTCAAAGGTAAGTGAAAACGCTCTGAATCCTTGGCAAGGGCAGATTTTAACTTTAATGAGCCAACGGGACCCCCACTCTGACCATCAGGAGTTATAGGTATATGTCCTTGAATAGAGACACCTAACAATTAATAACACAGTTCAAGCTCCTTCCGTCCTGAAGCTAAGGACTAGAATTAAAGCATTTTAATATGGTTTTGCCAAACCCCGACCTCCCAGTCTCAGGGCGGACACTCTAACCACAAGGCCACTGAGCTGGTATACCCACCTTTCATGCTGTACTGAGGAATGTTATGTTTAGATTCATGTGTAGACTGAGGGAATCAAATAATGTATTAAGTATGGCCTTAACAGGGATCACACAGAGTGATACAGTGTTCTCCTCATGTTTCTGGTAACAGTGGAGGCAATGTTTATATGTTTTTAATTGACAAGGACTGCCTGGAGTGAAAATAGCCTGATACATAGGCTATCTCTGTTTTGTTGTTTTGTATTTACTGTCATGCTTTTCCCTGTTGTTTGTATATGGACCCATTGTGTCTGAAATAAAGTTTTCAATCAATCAATCAATCATACCCTAGGTGGGGTTGGTGAAAGGGCCTTTCTGTGTGGAGTTTGCATGTTCTCCCCGTGTCCCCTAGGGTAGGTATAGGCCCAGAGCCATAGAGTAAGAGGCTGTTTTCTGCCCTCCCTCAATATCGCAACTCTTCTATTATGGCTCTGGGTAGTAATCCTGGTCTCTAAACTGCCTCCTCCTGCCCAGCCGGGGCACCTGATTGGAGGGGAAAAGAACTGGTTGGAATAACGTGTCGCTTCCATGTGCTACATCCAACCGGGGAAACTCCCCCTTGTCAGGTGAAAAGAAGCGGCTTGGACACTCATGCATTGTAGAGCCCAGGATTGCATTAGATAATTGATACTGGGCGAAAATAAGTTCCAAATCAAAAGGGCATGTGTGCAGTGCACGTGCCTGACTCCAACATGTGCCAAAAGCCTTGGTGTAAATCCTTGACAGCACCTTCAAGTTTGAAATACACATCATGCAGCTCTGTTGTCAAGACTAGCCTTTTCAAACGCCACCTGTGTGCTCACCAAGGTCAAGCCACATCTAAACAAACTAAACAACAATTTAAAAGTCCATAGGCATGTCATGTTTAAAGTGCTCTAAACAAACGTAAAAAAAAGCCACAGACTTGGCTGCCAAATAACGTAATTTCAAAAGCCAGACGTTGGAGGGCCTAGCGGCTCTGAATGTGCAGTGGAGCTCTTCACAGGTCCCAAAAATCACACCTGTGTGAAGTGAGGGGTGCTCTTATGTTTGATCATTCAATGTCAATTGGAATTTAATGTTTGTGTAAGACAAAAATCGACACTAATAGCTCAATATAGCCCCTCAAAAAATTAGGGGCGATCCGTTTTGAGATATCTTTCAAATGACTGCAGCGAGCTCGAGTGGACCCGTGACAATTTGGTCCGATTCCGACTTTCTTTCTTTTCTTATAGACCCGATTTGCTCCGAGATCTGATTATTTCCGAGATTTTAAAGACCCGACGAGGACTCCATGATTGTGCGCCATGCAGTGTTTTCAATTCAAATCAGCCTGGCAGGCAGGCAGTGGCACCATAGAATTTCAACACATCTCGTCGCAGTATTATACGCTATAGGTGTGTGGAGAGAAAATGGCTGTTCTGTAATTGCAGTGGCCTGAGATGGCAGCACAGTGGAGAAATAAGTGCTTGAGGGCTGCAGCTGCTCGTCTAGTGCCCCCCCCCCCCCTCCCTCCCCCAACCCCCACACCCCTGTAGTAACTATGAGACCCTGCAGATCATGTCTGTGTGTCTGTGTGTCTGTGTGTGTCTGTCCCGCTGTGACACCACCCGCCCGCCACCAGAGGGCACAGCTGTATCACACAAAACACACACACGCACGCACACACGCACTCACACACACACACACACACGCACACACACACACACAACTTGACTTAAAAAAAACTTAACTTAACTCAAAAATAAAATCTTAAAAAAACACAAAAAAGAGAACTTTAAAAAGAAAACCTTAAAAAAAGTATGTAATTCATTCTAATTGTTGTTATTGCCATTTACGAGCTGCGTTCGCTTCCCGCGTTTGCGCGTCTTACTTGTATATTGGCGCCCTGACATTAGGCATTATATCAACAGATCTGGGATGGTCTGACCAACATCTGGGGGTGCTCAAATTTGGCATGCAGAGGGATCACTTCACAAACCAAGCCACCCTTCCCCCCTCAGAGGTAGAACATAATTTAGTCTTAAGATGGTTTCTGTTCTCATCAAGTCATAAATATATATATAGAAACCCCTGTATTTACAACCACATCACAATGGTATGATATGTCATGTATTTCACATTGCAATAATAGGAGTTGTTGTTTAGGTGAAGTCTTATACATTTTATGTTCAATAGTGACCCATGGCCAGGGAGTTGGGGCAGAGAGCCATATTAAGGGGTCTATTTCAGCAACCGGGGTCATACAGGTCAGATGGCTAGAGAGTCCAGGAAGGCCGGGCTGATCAGTAACATCTGGGTGTCATTAGGGTTTGAATGGAAGAGACACACACACACACACACACACACACACACACACACACACACACACACACACACACACACACACACACACACACACACACGCACACACACACGCACACACGCACTCACGGGATTTAGTACATATATGTAGACACTATCAGTATATAAAGTGCCTCGTGTTTGAATAGGACTTTACTTTCAGGAAACCATTCCTCCTGTCTGTCATGATGATTTTGGCTGATCTGAAATGAACGATATATTGGAAAGAAAGGGATGCGCCTGGACTTCACTTTGTTCTTTAAACCTGCCTGGTATATATCCTCAATTATGAACATTAATATACTACTACTTTGGGTACTCAGAAAAGCGCTATATAAGTTTGAGATATTAGTAGTACAGGGTCTTTTCGCTGCAAATCGGCACACCACATCCTCATATATGGAGATCACCACCATAGTGTTCAAATCATTGTAGCTAGGCAACGGGCCATGACATGGGTGTCCAGTTCATTCATTTGTAAAAACGTGGTCACACGGGCATTACTCAACACAGCTTGCACAACATGGCGTCCGCTAACATGAAGCCCATGCGTTCCGCTCCGGTTGACGGTCCCAAAGCAACGCCCTTGACCTCTGGACCAGACGCCGCGAAGGGACTCCACATCTTTTCCCCGCCAGGCACGATGACCTCCGGTAATCCTCTACTGTTTGGACAACTCGACGGTGACTCCTCAGGCTCCACCGCGGACGTTCTTTATCAGTTCGGCACAACCCAGGACCCCGGAACCAAAGACAGGATTCACTCACTTCTACAGTGGGTCCGCGATGTGAGCAGGGGCTCGTCCTCCTCCGTCCAAGGCCATTCTCCCTCAACGACCGGGGCTTCCGCCTCTTCCTCGTTGGGGGAGTATGGCGTCCTCGAGCCCTCACCCTCTCACCTCCAATGTGTTGCAGCTATCTTGTGGCACAGCCACGAGCTGCCCGTTGACTATGACCTACCAGCGCTACTGGACCGAGAGCTCTTTGAGCTGCTGTACGACTGGTCCGTGTCTCTGCCCTGCAACGTGGCAATGAAAAAGGCTGTGGACAGCCTGCTGTGTTCCATGTGCCACATCGACCCGAGCTATTTCTCCCTGCTCATGTCCAGGATGGGCATTGAGAAGGCGTCCGGCGATTTCCAGCTACCACGCCGCCGCCGCCGCCGCACAAAGAAGCAAGATGCCGAGCATGAAGGGCTGAATAATCTGTCACGGTCACAGCTGGCAACACTAGCGGCTGCTTCACAGTCCCCGGGAGCCATTAAGGAGCTATTAGACTCTGGCTTCCCCTCGCTGCTGGTCGGGAGCTTGTACCAGCTTTGCTGTGGCCTCCTAGCCAATGCCAAACTGCCTCTGCCCGCAGGTGCCACATCCCAGACACCCAGCGAACCACTTCTGCCGGCAAAGCTGGCCGTGCCGATGCTGTGCTTCCTGACGGAAGTGGGGAACAGCCACGCTGTGAAAGATTGGTTCGGAGGATCGCAGGTCAGCCCGCTGTGGTCGGCCTTGCTCTGCCTGTTGTGCCATTACAGTGCCAGCCCACATGCCAACACAGCCAGTGCCTGTGCGAACAGTGCTCAAGCAATGAAGCCTCAACCTTCGTCCTGCGGCTCACTGGCGTCGTCAGACCTGGCTGGTGGTCTCACCACTCTGGAGGACGCCGCGGTGGCTTTCTTCCTGCGGTGCATCTCCTGCCACCCCTCCAACAAGCGGCTTATGGCACAGATGATGTGTGAGCTCTACCAACCGGCATCCCAGCCAGGGAATGTGCCCAAGTCTGGAAACATCTCTGGCGTCTGCCAGCTTCTTACGCAGCTCATGTTGGTCGAGGAGAAAGTCACGGTTTCTGTCCAGTCCTCTTGTCCTCTGTATCAACAACGATGCGAGGACAAAAGCGCCATCAGCGATGTGATTCAGCACCCCATGTATGGAGCAGGCCAGAAGTACTGCACCCTCCATCTGCCCATCTCCACCACACTGGCTGAGGTCCTAGACCAGGTGTCCAACCACAACCCAAGCACTACAGCCACAGCTGGTTTAAAGTCCCAGTCTAAGCATGTCCCATCTACACCTCGGCCGGGACAAGTTATGAAGACGCAATCGGTTTGTCATCGGTTGACCACTTCGCCCGGTATGGACCCAACTGCCAAATCCATGAGTCTCGTCCACCTCTACCACAATCTCATTCCAGGTCACCCCCTCCCAGTGGAGCTGACCCTGGCTCAACTGCTGACCATCCTGTACGACCGCAAGCTGCCACAAGGTCACCATTCCATTGAGCTGACGGTCAAACAGAACTCCAACCCGGGCCTCTCAGACGGTGACATGCTGAGCAGCTGCACCAAGGACAGACCCATGAAGCCGGTCTTTGAGGACCAGAATACGGCCATGGTCGAGTCTCTGGAGGCCAGTCCCATCGAGTCAATGCTGCAGGCCTTTGCCAGCACGGGTACTACAAACATGTTACCATTCCACCTGCTGCAGGCACTGTTCAGCAGCACTCCCCTGACCACGGCAGACGGCGTTCTTCTGCGCCGCAAGGCCCTCGAGGCCGGCGCCCTTGACCTCATCCTGTCCCGCCTCTCGACCGCCAGTCACCACTCACCTCACTTCCCAGATGCGAGGGCCAACGCCTCTGGAGATAAAACCACTCAGAAGAAAACGCTGTACTGGGCCAAGGGAACAGGCTTCAACTCCGGGTCCATCGACCCCGTTTGGAATATAGAACAGACTCTGACCAAACGGCGTCTGGAAGAGGAGCATGTCACCTGCCTATTGCAAGTGCTGGCCAGCTACATCAATCCAGCGGGTTCGACGGGTGCTGGCCATGGTGGCGAGGGCCCTACAGTAATCAACGGGACAAACGGTGTCAGCGCGGCCTGGCCCTCGATGCTGCGAGAGGTGCTTGGCCAGTCCTGCCTCATCCCGGTCATGTCCTACTACCTACGCAACGACTCTGTGATGGACATGGCACTCCATGTTCCCCTGTATCGGGCGTTGCTGGAGCTGCTGCGTGCCATCTCTACCTGCGAGGCCCTGGTGCCTCTACTGCTGCCCCTGTCCGGGGAGGAGTGCTCTGAGGGACAGAGCTCCATGAGCATGCTGATGGCCAAGATGAAGACCTGCATAGACATGTACACCAACTGCCTCAGTGCAAACAAACAAACGAACCAAGGAGTGGTGTGTGCCAAAATACGGTCAGAATATGGTCTTCGCCACACCACGGATAGTTCGGATGCAGAGCCTGATGACTTGACACTGTTGGTGTCGGACATCCAGAGAACAGCCGAGATGGTTTGCGCCGTTACCACCGACTTACGGCAGGCTAATCAGGACACGGAGTTGGCAGAGACTTCAAATAAGGTGTCTTTGCAGCCCAAATCCCTGTCAATCCGACGCACCTTGGAGAAGTACGTTGCTGCCACAAAAGAGCTCCAGTTTGACATTTTTGACATGGTCTCAGAGGATGATAAAGGGGAGTTGGTCTTCCACGTCAACTACCATTGGTCATCACAAGTGACCAATACCAGTCACGCCAACGGCGCTGCCCGTGCCCGCCGCCTGGCACAGGAGGCCGTCACTCTCTCCACCTCTCTGCCCCTCTCCTCCTCCTCCAGCGTGTTCGTCCGATGTGACGATGAAAGGTTGGACGTCATGAAGGTTCTCATCACGGGCCCGCCCGACACTCCGTATGCCAACGGCTGCTTTGAGTTTGATGTGCACTTTCCCCAGAATTATCCAATGTCCCCTCCAATGGTCAACCTGGCAACCACGGGGGGACAACGTGTGCGCTTCAACCCCAACCTCTACAATAACGGATATGTATGTTTAAGTATCCTCAACACGTGGTCAGGGAGCCCAGAAGAGAGATGGAACCCACAGACGTCGACCCTTCTGCAGGTACTGGTGTCTCTGCAGTCTCTGATACTGGTGCCCGAGCCGTACTTCAACGAGCCGGGTTACGAGGGCATGCGCGGCACCGCTGGCGGCACCCAGGAATCCCGCAAGTACAACGCCCATATCCGGGAGGCCACCGTCCAGTTGGCCATGCTGGAGCAGATGTGCAATCCCTCCCTGTGTTTCAAAGAGGTGATACATAAGCACTTTTACCTGAAACAGGCAGAGATCTTGACACAGTGTGAGAAGTGGATCGCAGATGGCGGAACTGCGGCGCTCAAGAGACACACGGCGCAACTACGAGACCAACTTCTTAGGCTGCGCTGCCCAGAGGGTCTGGAGTCCAACGAGGAGTTCTCGGAGGTGAGCCGGGACCAACCCAAGGCTCTGGTGGCCACCAAAGCAAAAAAACTAAACAAAAACTCTGATCAAAAACCTCCCCTCAAGCCCCCAGCCTAACAAGTTGTGTCACAAATAGCCCATTTGGTAACCCTATAAGCCCCTAATGGTAAGGTAAAAACTCATATAAAATTTGTAAAAGAAGTTAAAACTGAAAGACACTCAGTGGAGCATAAATCGCTGTCAGTGATCAACAATATGACATCATTGTCATCCAAATGAGTTCCACGTGGCTCCGTTTTTGCAAGACATTGGATCAGTGGATCTGAGATTATGAATTCATTAACAGTTTCCGTGCCTTGAATGGATTACTCCAGGTTAATGTCGCTGCCGTATCGGACATACCCGCCTTTTGTTTTATGTGTTTAATCCGCCGTAATGTAATGAATCAAAAGAAAATCCGTCTTCGTAGCGGAGTATGAGACTGGATGCCTTCGCTGAGATGACAAAACCGGAAATCGTCACATGCTGTGGGCTGCTAGGGCTTCTGGGAAATTGAGGCCAATGGAAATGCATTGGGTGCAACGCCTCATTGAAACCAATCTTGTGTGCGTCTTCCGCGTGCACCAAGATGGTGGATGCTACACACAGATCATAACAAACCACGGGAGCTTTTTTTGATGGATTTTCGCGGATTAAAAGCCCAAATAATTCAGCGTATGCTCTAAAGGTAATACAACAATCTCGGCAGTGAAGGGGGGTTGATTAAAATGCGGGTTAATCGTAAAAAACAGTCAAACTGTTAAAAGAAAATGTAGAAAAAAAACATGAATTAAAATAAAAAATAAAAAATCTGATAAATCCACTAAACATGACAAATATTTGGTGACCGTCTTCCTTGGCAGCATGTGCAACTGTCACTGATCAGCTTTGCAGTTTACTAAATTAGCCCGGTGACAGACAGGGGTGAAAACAAAATCCTGCCTATATCATCCCGTATGTGTGCCAGACAACTAATGGCCATAATACAGAACTTAGAAACAAAGTAAAAGGCATGCACATCCATCCACTCACTAAAGTTTGAGGTGCTGGGCAGAGGTCAGAATTAAAAAAAGAAAAGAATAGAGCCTCCCTTGCTCTTCATCAGACTGGTCTTATTGCTAAATCGCTCCGATTGCTTAAATGTCATGTCTAAATGTTAAAATTATGCTTTTAACAAGCACAAATATATACATGGTTCTGTGGTTGCCTAGCCTACATGCGTATAGGCTACCTATAGCTCTACCAGCAGGATAGTCCATATCCATAGATTGCAAATAGTCCTAATACATCACAGCCATAGAAAACATCACCATAATGCAGTTCCAGTGCTCTGGAGTCTGGACCTGACGGTACTGGAACACACACACACACACACACACACACACACACACACACACACACACACACGGTCGTGAAATAGAGCTGACCGCCTACTCACGGATGGGGTTGTGAAATAGAGCTGACCGCCTACTCACGGATGGGGTTGTGAATTCTAACGATTCCGGTTCCTTCTCTTTTAACGTTGTGATTCCTTAACAGGTCGCTGCTTGCAGTTATATTTTCTATATTATATTTAGCAATTTCCAAATATCATAAATGTAGCTTTACTCAGGTTTAGCAATTACTGTATAATAATAATAATAATAATAATAATGATAATGATTAATGATAATAATAATAAAAGAAACAAATCCATATATATATATTTTTTATAAACTGAATTGTATTCAATTGTATTGCATTCCTATTATTGTATAGTGGTTCTCAAAGTGAGGTCCTGGCCATGTAGCCTGAGATCCAGACGGCTTGCTCATATTCATGGCGTTTTTCTTCACTTTGCTCCATAGTCTCAAAAGCCTCCTATCTCTGTGCTCAAACCATTAAAATGATAGAGACTGAACCGGAGCGATAGCCCCGCCCCCTCGCTGTTAATTTCATTTATTTATAAATGTAGTAATAATCATAATCATAATCATAAAACAGTAGGCTACTGGGTTTGGTGATGCTCTAAATTGTCTGAATCAACTTTGTTTTTGTTCATTTATGTGCTACACGAGATCTGTTTCAGTGTACAATGCAAGTCAATGAGGAGCATATTTTGAATGATCAATCTCTAATCAATGGAGCAATTATTTTTTTGATTTCGTGTCCACCTTTGGAGTTACATCATGGCATGATAACCAAAAAAAAGTGGTCTTGCCCTTTAAAAGCCAAGACAAAAACCGAAAAATCACTGGCAGGGGGTGGGGATTATTCGTGGGTTTTAGTCCGGCAGCAAACGAGTTAACATGGCCACGAACTTATTGAAATTCTTATCATAGCGTTTAGAGTGGAGAGGTTTCCCTGCAGCGTGATGACGAAGGTGCGTCTGTATGGGACACAACTCACTGACCAGAGTAGTTTCCTCCACCCGCTGGTGATCCTGCGGAGGTTTTTCTCCTGTGTGGAGCCGCCGCTGGTGATTCTTCAGAGCGCTTAAATGACCAAAACTCTTGCTGCACGGTACGCAGTGGAAGGGTCTCACTCCGGCGTGGAGCAACTGGTGGTGCTCCTTCAACGTATCCATCCGACTGAAGCCCCTGCCGCACTCTTTACAGCAGAACGGCTTTTCTCCGGTGTGGATGCGCCGGTGCTTCTCCAGGGAGCACAGATGACTGAAGCTCTTGCCGCACGGTGCGCAATGGAAGGGCTTCTCCCCTGTGTGCACTCTCTGGTGCGACTGCAGCGAGTTTATCTGGTTGAAACTCTTGTCGCACTGCGGACACCGGAACGGTTTCTCGCCGGTGTGGAGACGCTGGTGTGTCTCCAGGTGAGCCAGGCGGCTGAAGCTCTTGTCGCACGGTACGCAACGGAAGGGCTTCTCCCCGGTGTGGACATACTGGTGCCTCCTCAGGGTACTCGAATGGCCGAAACTCTTGTCGCAGTGGTTACAGTGGTAGGGCTTCTCTCCCGTGTGGACACGCTGGTGATTCTTCAGAGCGCTTAGATGGTCAAAGCTCTTGTCACACTGTGTACAGATGTGAGTTTTCTTTCCCGTCAAAGTCGGCCGACGTGTCTTCACCTCGCCCGGCCGAGTTAAACCGCGTGTTTTATGGCAGGCCGCTGAGGGCATCCTCCGTCCATTCTTTGGAGTTTGGCAGTAGAGGTCGCTGCTGTGTTCGTGGAGGGAGACCTGCGACGTGAAGGTGTTTGTACGTTCAGAACAGGAGAAGAAGACCTGCGTCTGGGAAGACGGAGACCTGACTACTTCCAGGAGAGGCGGTTCATCGTGGTCAAAACGGCTGCTATCCATGCGGACTGCGACGGGTCTGCAAAAGGTCAGTCGGGAATGGAAGGTTTTCAATGCTGGCACTTTCTTCAATTCCTTCAATACTGGTACTATCTATCTCTTCAATATTTCACACCTTGTACATGTATGAGTGAGTCGGCTGAAAGTGAAATCAACATTACAGATTAGTTTTGCTCTATTACTAACATGCCTGGACAGACTCTTTAGGTGATTGAGTGGACATTGCAGCGCTATATGTTGACCAGCGCTGTGGTCTGACATCACTCACAGCACAAACCTTTGCCATGCCAACCTAACTAGGCCAATTTGCACAGGCGATGTTGCCGTTTTCTGCATGAATTCACTTGTTCATGAGATGATGTATGATGATGTATAATGATAAGAGCGCCCCTCATTTCACACGGGAGTGGTTTATTTTTGTTGAAGCGGGATGCACAGCTTTGTGCATGTGTATGTATGTCTGTCTGTCCGTTTGAGTACGGAATGTGCTCATATGATTGGACATCATGTTGTTGACATCAACAGATAAGATGTCATCATTGTGATGAAAGGCACCGCTCACTTCACACAAGTGTGATTTTAAACCGCCGTCATTGCCATCTAGTCGGCGAAAGGGAACTCACAGCTCGCCAGCCGCTGACTAGAGCGTTAGAGCGTCTTAAGTTGAAGGTGGTTTTAACCGGAAACTGCGAGTCAGGAAGTGAAAACATGTCCCTTGATTGTCATTTAATTACCCCAAAACTTTTTGTAACCGAGGATCATATCGTTCGGAGAAATGAGCTGCAAATCAAGCTTGTTTTTGGTCCAAAAAGAAGATTCCGATATATTACGATTCTAAAAAACTGCGTCTGCACACAGCATAAGCCAGCGGAATGACAAGGGCGCCTCTCACTTCACACGGGTGTGATTTTTTAAGGGGCCCCTTCTATAAACAGCTTTTGTCCCCACACGTCTCAATTCAGGTCAAATGATCGGTAAATCTTGTCCCCACATCTCAATATTTGCCATTGACAATGAATGGAGAAATTACATTGGAATTCTGCAAAATATGGCGTAAATTAAACATCAAAACATTAAACGCCATTGACATTGAAGAGAAAGTTTACGCCATATGTAAACGAGCAAATAAGCTAACCAATCACAGGCATGTATGATGAATAAGAGCGCCCCTCACTTCACACGAGTGTGAAGTATTATATTATTGACAGGAGGAAAAAAAAGAAATTAATTTAAGGTGTGAAATCTGTGAATGTAACCAGGGAACCTGTGTATTCTCTACTGCCCCATCTGGCCGAGTCAGGTTACTGTGCCCCAGCCTGTGTGATTTCTGGTCTAGAGAGGCAGGTGCCAGCAAGTACGAGGTGGTGGATCATATAGGTTCACATGAGCTCCCAATGGGTTTGCGAACGGAAAAAATAAAAAGCCTGGTTACCGAAGCGAATCAGCTTGTGACGTTAGGCTATACCGTATACTTTCATTTGCGGTAGTGTGTTTTAGACCAGTGGTTCTCAGAGCGGGTCCTTGAAGGGGGATTCCAGGGGGGGTCCCCTGCTAAACCATTGATAGTTGGGCTTAGGAAACAGGTGTACCCTTAATTGCCTTGTAGATCTGTAACTCTGAGAGCTTACAAATGGAACCAAATGGACCCGTACCCAAGAGTTGTCAGTGTCCAGTGTGGGAACATCGCTGTGTCGTCAGAGAAAGTGAGGAATACAGCCAGCACTCAATAAATGTCCTTTTCACATATTTTAATTTAGCTCACCCAGACAACGCAATGGACGCGTTTTGACCTTATAGCTCAGAGTGTTGCAGGCATCCGAGTAGAGCCGCTGCTCCTTGACTTATATAGGTGGTTCAGGCATCTATAGAGACCAGGGACGAAGAATCTGTGGGGGCCGGGGGGGGGGGGGGGGGGGGGGGCTTTCGGGGAATTGCACCCAACCGCACTGAAGACAGTCAAGACACAGTCCAACACCGCCCTCCCCTGGCTAAACCAGGCACGGGCCCTCATGAGGATTATGAAAACTATTCGTCCCTGCACGAGACCCCGTGGCAGACCTAGGACCAACCAGATGGGGGGGGATTACATCTCCACACTGGCCACACCTCGGGATTCCCCAGGAGGAAGTGGCTGAGGAAAGGGAAGTCTGGAGCTCTCTGCTGAAACTGTTTCCCCCCGTGACCCGACTCCGGATAAGCGGTTGGATGATGGATGGATGGATGGATGGGTGTTGAGGGTGGATGTGTGTTGTCTCCCCACATTGTCTTTAGAGCAAATCATTGAAACACGCATGCCACGGTTTAGAGTTGAAAGGCCTTTCTCCGATGTGGAGACACTCATGGTGTCTATTCAGACTACCCGACTCGGTGGAAGTCTTGTCGCGCCGGTGCTCACAGTGTAAATGTCCTTCGCTGGCGGCTGTGGACACGCTGGCGTCTGCTCACGTGAGCCGCTGACTGGCCGAAGCTCTTGTCGCGCCGCTTGCAGCCGCCGAAAGGCCCACCTTCTCTGGCGGCGTGCACACGCTGGTGCCTCCTCAACGTGTCCGACCGACTGAAACTCTTGTCACAGCGTTCGCAACAGAGAGGCTTTTCTCCGGTGTGGACCAGCTCGTGAGTCCTCAGGTTGCCCAGCTGACTGAAACCCGCGTCGCACCGATCGCAGCGGAACGGCTTCTCACCGGTGTGAAGCCGCTCGTGCGTCTTCAAGTGGGCCGATTGGTTGAATCGCTTGTCACACTGCTTGCAGACGAACGGCTTCTCCCCCGTGTGGAGACGCTGGTGTTTCTTCAGATTGCTTATGTGACCGAAACTCTTGTCACACTCCGTACAGGCGTGGGTCTTCTTTTCCCCCGCGTCGTCGTGCGCTATCTGACGTGTCTTTACTTCTGCCAGGTGCAGAGTTAAACTCTTCTTGGCAGACTGTTGACGGCTGTGAGGTCTCGGTTCACCCGTCGTGTCTCGTTGGTTCCGGACACGAGTCTGGTCGGATTGGGCCATCGTCATCTCTTTCCACGAGTGGTTGTTGGCGGTCAACGCTGCCGGTGCTGTACATGGACTGTGATGGTGGGGACACATGGGGTTCTGCTGGGGATGGAACATCGCTGCTTCTGCATCCGTCCGTGTCCTATCGCGCCGTCTCTACCTTCAGGTATACATACACCTCAAGAGGAAGCGAAGAGATGAAGAGTGGGGGGGACAACAGCGGCCATGTCTTATAGGCTGGCCAGAGCTCTGTTCTGACATCACGCACACGACAAAAGGCCCATCAGACTATATTACTTCACAAACCATTTCCACACCTATAATAACGACTCTGATTTGCGCAGGCGCCGCCGAGGTAAACAGCCAGCGTTCAGAATTAATTCATATTTTAAGTTACAATTTCTTGACCCATCCCACATGGGATCAGACACATTGAGGAAAAGAAAAACGAAATATAAACTGGGTCAGAGTCGACCCCAGTCAGTACTTGTTGAGTCAAAGTATAGATATACTCCGGGTCAAATATTACTCAACACTACTAGCCCATTCTGGCCGGGCACCCATTTTGGTGGGTTACAGCATCATGTTATGCTTTAGCTATTGAAAAATAGCAGATCTACAAGCTCATATCGCGCCACCGAGTGGCGCGATACGAGCTTGTAGGTCTGCTATTTTTGAATA
This sequence comes from Protomyctophum parallelum, assembly GCF_964188405.1. Lineage (NCBI taxonomy): Eukaryota > Metazoa > Chordata > Actinopteri > Myctophiformes > Myctophidae > Protomyctophum > Protomyctophum parallelum. The sequence continues at coordinate 27,207,778 of NC_139715.1, read as the reverse complement.
ATCGAAGAACGACTGACATTTTTAGAATCTGATCTCAGGTCAGAATGGGTTCATCAGACCAGTGTGTGTCCAGTGGAAACCTCGTATGAATCTGATCTCAGGTCAGAATGGGCTAGAGAAATTTGCAAACGTTAAACTCCATAGATTTGGCTGGCAAACCATTTACGTCCATTTAAGTGCTAGTCTAAACAAACATTAAAAAATCCCATAGACTTGGCTGCTTATTCTGGGGGGTTCTTAAATAAGACAAACTAATTAAATGTAATGTTAAGAAAATAGCTTTTTCCTTAGGCTACGACCTTAAGTTGCAGCAGGCTGCTTGGAGATCCGAGGTTTTCCCGTCAACGTCTGGATCCAGAGCCCGGTAAGAAAGAAAGAAAGGTTTTCAGTCCAACATCAATATGGGGGTCAGGGGTCACACGCTCTGGTGTGTGCTTTCACTTTCAGCCCCTGTGTTTGGGACAACGAACTGTATCTATTACTTTCAACACTAGTTGAAAAACTAAAGTTGACGAACTAAAAAACTGTAGTACAATAAATAAAATTGTAGTACAATAAATAAAATTGTATCGATCAAAAATAGTAGATACATAATTGATATGTTTTGTTTTGTGTTTTGTTTTGTTGTTTTTGTTTTGTTTTCTTGTTTTTTTGCCTTCTGTTTGCTTTGTTGTATTATTTTACCTATGAAAGCCATTTATTTGTTAGAAGGGTAGGCACTATAAGCTTAGGCTTCAGCCTATACACCTTTTTGGTCAATGTTTCTTTTGCAAAAAAAAAAGCAGGCACTGTATTGATTTGTTTTAATGACCAAAATAAATAAATAAACTATTAACTAGTAGGCTATACCCTAAAGACGGGATCTATACCAGGATGTTGCGTGCAGTAACGTGAATCTGTATGATGGAATACCAAGGGAGAGAGAGACAATAGCAGTCAGGAGAATGAGACTATAGCAGGACACTGCCAAAGACACCAATAGCTGCCGGTCAGACAATTGGTGCTGTGGGAACCATAACACGGGCACCGGTAATGAGGATGTCCCCGCATTAACATACGTAGATGTACTCAAGAAAGACGCAGGAGCGCAAAGCACCGAGACATCACTAGTTAACCAATTTAAGCGCCGAGTGGCGCGCTACGAACTTGTAGGTCTGCTATTTTGGAAAAATCGAAGAACTGTCATTTTCAAACAGACATTTTTTAAATCTGAGCTTAGGTCAGAATGGGTTAAGTTAAATATATTTTAAAAATCACACCCGTGTGAAGTGAGGGGCGCTCTTATCATCCTACAACATCAATTACAACATAATGTGTGTTTAAGCAACAGGTGCTAATGTTAGTTTTAGTCCTCAACACAAACATTACATTTCTTAGACTTGGCTGCCGTAATTTCGGAAAGCCATGCATTGGATGGGCGAGCGCCACTCAAAAAAACAGACGCGACAGTGCATGGATTTACTTCATTGGCCTATACTGGGCCCGGCAAACATGGGTGCTGATCAGCCTGGTGTTTTCTGAGAATAACCCCTGACAATTAAGGCATGGCTTACACCTGCTACACAGACACATAGTAAAACCTTTTGGCTGTAAAAGATTCAGATCCCAAATGTCAAGCGCTCATAACTACGTTTGTTTTTCCCCCAGTGTGAGGGTGGACGCGCTCGTGTGTCTTCCAGTTACTCAACACACGGATGCTCTTGTCGCAGTGTGTGCAGTCCAGTGTTGTTTTTGGCAGCACATTTTGATTTTAGTTTTAGTCATAGTCTTTTGAATAGTTTTCATTTAGTTTTAGTCACATTTTAGTTACCTGGAATGTCTTAGTGTTAGTCTAGTTTTAGTCGACTAAATGTCACGCAATTTTAGTCGACTAAATCTACAGTTGATTTAGTCGACTAAAATGTATTTTGTCAGGCCTTGATGCCGTCGAAATGACAGATTTTACACTTGCTGAAAATAGCTGATCTACAAGCTCACAACGCGTCGCAGAGCAACGCATTGTGGGCTTGTATATCGACTATTTTCAGCATGCAACAAAGTGTAAATTCACTTATACTGGGTTTTTTTTCTTGACGAAATTGTCAGTATATTTAGTCTTAGTTTTAGTCATCATAGCTTAGTTTTCATTTAGTTTTTGTCCGTGAAAAAAGGTAGTCGACGAACATTTTTCGTCTTAGTTTTAGTCGACGAAAACAACACTGGTGCAGTCGAAGGGTTTCTTACCCGTGTGGACGCGCTGCTGGTGTGCCTTTCCCGTTATTCGACTGGGTGAAGCTCTTGTCGCACTGCTCACAGTCGAAGGGCTTTTCTCCGGTGTGCAGCAACGTGTGCGTCTTCAGGTTACTGATCACGCTGAAACTCCTGTCACACTGTCGGCACCGGTAAGGCCTTTCGCCGGTGTGAACGCGCCGGTGCCTCTTGAGGTTGCCCAGGTCGTTGAAGCTCTTGTCACATTGTTGGCACCGGAAAGGTTTCTCACCGGTGTGGATGCGCCGGTGCCTCTCGAGGTGACTGAGCGCGTGGAAACCCTTGTCGCATCGGTCGCACCGGAAAGGGTTTCCTCCGGCGTGACGACACCGGTGCTTCTTCAGATTGCCCGGGTCCTTGAAGCTTTCGTCGCACCTCGTACAGAGGAAAGGCGCCCCCGTGTGGATACGCTGATGCCTTTTCAGATTCCCTAGGTCGTTGAAGCTCTTGTCGCACTGCGTACAGTGAAAGGGCTTTTCTCCGGTGTGGATCCGCCGGTGCCTCTGCAAACTCCCCAGCTGGGTGAAACTCTTGTCACACTGTTGACAGTGGAAGGGTTTCTCTCCCGTGTGGATGCGCTGGTGAATCTTCAGATGCGCCAACTCACTGAAACCTTTGTCGCACTGCCTGCAGTGGTGCGGTTTCACTCTGGCGTGGATGTGTTGGGGTTTGTTCATCTGAAGCATTTGGTGGTAGAGCTGGTTGTGGCTCTTCTTCATCATGTGTTTGTGGAGGTAGATCTCAGACGTGAAACAATATGTACACCCAGAACAGGAGAAGAGCCGAGTTTTGGCAGATTTGGATGTCACTCCTTCGAGGACAGGAGGTTCATTGCTTAAGCTTCTGCTATACAAGGACTGGAGACTGTCTTAGAAGGTCAGAAAACATTTAATCTCATTCTCAAAGTGAAATTCTAAATTATCCTCAGACCTTATGAAGGCTGACCAGAGCTCTGCTGTGACATCACACACTACACAAAGGGTTGCCCCGCTTACATAAAGCCAATTTGCACAGGTGCCAAGGCGCATGAGTGTCCTGAATTTGGCCTTTTATATTTGGATGTGGACATTTTCATCTACATAAATCCTCAAGAATGAAATCAAGTCATTATGAAAGTATAGTATGGGTTATATTGGCACGTACCTTAAAGATATTTCAACAGGTTAATATTGCATTGGATGGGCTCTAATCAGGGTTTCCTGCAGACCTTTTTTGCCCCGGTGCCGCACCGTGCCTAAAAAAAGTGAAATATTTAATTTAATATTATACTATTGGTACTGCAATGGCATTTGGCCTGGGTCCTTATTAGTAGGTTAATATCCAGTTTCTCTGTAGCGGTCTGCAATTAACCTATTGTTCAAGCTTCACACTCCAATACAAATGAAACTATTTGACTAAAGGTTTTACACATCAGTGAAATTAACCTCTTGGAAAATCCCTTATTGAGAGTGTAGGCCTAGCAAGGGCACCACAGATCATATAGGCTGCATGGCTAACAGGGCTTGGGCACTACCATACCATCTCTCTATATCATTAATGAAGACATGTTAAAAACTTGACTTGTACACCCAATAAAAATATAAACTTCACGGAATATATACCATGACTTCGACTTCTCTCTCTCCCCCTCCCCTCCCCTCACATGACCATGACCATGAAATGGAAAGCAAAATACAGCACGATATAGTTTCACATGCGGCTATGCACACACCACGCATAGACTTGTTGGTGTAGGCTATATGACCACTATACAACAGGGACCTACGTATAGCAAATTACTTTCCCACTCAACTCCTGTCAATCAAGGTCTGTTTTAAAGAAGAGATTGCTAAGGTCCTCTCAGTGTTCCAACTTGCAAAAATGCTGTTTGTGCAACAAGCAAGTATGCACTCGACAGAGTGCAGTTCTAGTTATTATTAGTAGGCCTACTACTTATTGTCAATCATTAGTGACAATGACACTTTGTCCACAGGAGGGCACTACAGCATAGCTTAAGCAGTGAGCACTCATTCAAATAATTGAGTTGGCTCAGCCAGTACAATGCTGTTTGGAACAAGTGCAGTAGTGCACAGATACAAATCTTCAACCCAGTCTTGTGTCTTCTTTAAATTGTCCCTGCAGAAAGCTTGAGGACCCCTAGGAGGGAGTTCCAGGGGGTCTCCAGCGAAATGTGTTAACACAGCATCACAGTAATTTTGACCACAGCCTGCCCTATATCCTATCCATTCCATATAAATCAATTCAAAGTTTACAAAGTGTTGCATCGCAACCTGTTTGTGAGTTTGAAGATCGGCTACTGCTGTAGTATGATGAAGTAGGGCATTCATTTACAAAGAAATAAATAAGATAATATCAGTTGCCCAGTGAAGCTGAAGTCCTCAGGATACAACTGTTGTTGTGGGGTTGGCGAAAGGGCCTTTCTGTGTGGAGTTTGCATGTTCTCCCCGTGTCCCCTAGGGTAGGTACCCTCACAAAAAACATGCAGTAATCCTGGTCACTAAACTGCCTCCCCCTGGCCAGCCGGGGCGCCTGATGGAGGGGAAAGGAACTGGTTGGAATAACGTGTTCCTTCCACGCGCTAGGTCCAACCAGGGAATCTCGCCTCTGTCAGGTGTAAAGGAGCAACTTGGACACTCAGGCATGAAGGAAGCATGAGTTCAAGTCCGTTGCTCTCCCCTTGTCCCCCATATATGGGGACTAGGTTGGTGGAGGGTGTGTAGAGCCCAGGATCACATTAGATGATTGACACAGGGGTGAAAAATGGGTTACAAAATTGTGGGATAAAATATATATTAAAAAAAAGGATACAACTGTTGTACAGGTAGCTCCTCTAGGCCGGGACTGCTGACTTCCATGCTTTGCAAATAGACGTTTGACATTGTGAGGCTAACATTTAGGCTACGCTCTCAGAGGCTTCTCGTTTATATTTAATCATAAACAAAGACGCAAGTTTCCAGGGTGAAGAAAAACAAATCTGCCACATTCTAGAAACAAGCACATGATGACAAGAATCAGCTGGCAGGCATGACCAATCAATCTAGGCAGGTACAGATGGACAAACAAGGCAGTGCCAGTGGCTACGGATCCAAATAGGAAAAGATGAATAATAATAATAATAATAATAATAGCAGTGACTCCATCCACATTATATTATGTAATGATTCTACTGTCATCATCATTATGAAAAAGAAAAGACAGATTTATTAAAAAAAAGAATTGTGGCTGGGCCCAGTTCAGACACTGTGTGTATTCCTATTTCCTGCACTAACTGCATCGAGTGATCTTGGTACATAGAAATGGGTTTATTGGAGATTCTAACTTTCAAATGTACATAAATGTTGTTTTGATTGTATTGAATTGTATTATAATTTTTTTTTGCTTTGGCAATGTGTATGTTTTCTCATGCTTTCTCATGCCAATAGAGCTCCTTTCAATTGAATTGAATTGAATAATTATTCAATTCAATTGAATAATTATTTAACTCTTGAGAGCCGTAAAATGACTGTAAGGGTCCATTTGGTTTAATTTTAATTATTAAATTTAATTATTAAAGTTTGACTATATTCTATGCCTGCTCTGGAAGCGTTACGAAAATCCAACACGTGATTCTGGTTTGAACAACACATTATAAGTTACAGTAGGCCTGTTAGACTTTTTCATGTCAATATTTAGAACAGTGCTTCCCAAACTTTTTCATGTCAATGACCCCCAAATTGACACTAATTAGCCCGCAGACCCCCATTTGAAAAGCTATGCCAGTTTGCCATGCATATTAGTCTACAGACCCCCATGTTTTAATGCAGCCTAATTTCTATCTCTGGGACCCCAATTTATATTGTAAAAGCAATGTTAATTTAACTCTGAGAGTGTACAAATGGAACCAAATGGACCCGTTTGTACACCCCCTTATCACCGGTTGGTTGGAACCGGTTCAGTTCTTTTTGGTTCTTAGTCCATGAGCCAGAGCTCCAAAATTGGTGGGAAGAACTAGACTTATATTAAATTATTTATAGGATCAATACAAGTAAATGAATGAATACATGATGGAACTCCCTCTGGGAACGACTGCACTGCAAATAAATAAACGTTAAGAGAATGCTGTACGTCTTGTTGACATATAAGTAGCGTCTAGAGGGAACGTGCACAGTTTAGTTTGTTGTGGTTAGAAAGAAGAATTCCTCATTACACATTCTGTCACTGTCAGTTCTCTGTAACGTAATGACTGTGCCTAATTTGGTTCGTAAATTAACCTCAATCCCTATGAGGCTCAGGGCGCGCATGCACACACACACACACACACACACACACACACACACACACACACACACACACACACACACACACACACACACACACACACACACACACACACACACACACACACACACACACACACACACACACACACACACACACACACACACACACACACAGGGGGATTAGAAGATTGACGTGAGTTTGTCTTGAAGGCTGAGCAGCTTTGCAGGCCCCTCAGGAACAAAATCCAAACATGGTGCCGGAGCAAATTATGTTCAACACTCATGCCATATTTTATCATCTATTTGATATGCACAACAGCGCCGTGCAAAAATAGCACAAATATCTGATCGTGTGTGAGCTTGTAGATCTGCAGTTTTGTCTGTTAACATTTCTGCCTATAATGACATGCCGAACAAAGGGCTTTTCAATTAAATAAACGGTATAATTTTATAAAGTACAGTAGGCTATACAGATTCATCTCAGTGTTCAGAATGTGTTAAACATGGAATAAAGATCATAACCTTTATTTCAATATATCTATTGTCTAAACAGTGGATGCTTGCCTGAATTAGACATTGGACAAAATAGCAGATTTGCTATTTTGATCTACATATGACGTAAATTCTCCATTCATTGTCAATGGCATTTAATGTTTGTGTTAGGACAGAAATCTACACTAAAAATAATATATCTATAAATAACAGTTTATGAAAGTAATCCATTACTTGATTAGAAATATTATATAAATAATAAATAGGAGTAATATGACTTTGTACTGGTGAAATAAATATTATGTAATGCGTTACCTCCCAACATTGATCATTTGAATGGTCCATGAAAACAACAGCGGTTGTGTTTATATTAAATATCTTTATTCATGTCACATTTATGCACATTCAACCTTCAGTTTGAATCATTTCATCAGCTTGATACACACAGCATTCACTTGGCCACGTCGGAATGAACATATAGCCAAATGGACCAATAGCAGCAAAGACATAGGCACACCCTCTCCGTCATCACACCAGGCTTCTAAAATGCAACGCCTGAGTGTGTTTTGTTTAAGCAATATTACACGAGAGGGTGTTCTTTATCGTCATTAATGCACGCCTGCGGTTCCGAAAGGTATCACAGAAGTGCATTAATGACGATTAAAAACTCCCTCGAGTGTAATATTGCAATTATACAACAGTTACCCTTAAAACTAAGAGAATCGCTGAAAAATATAAATTTTTCGATGACAGATGTATATTAGTCACTACGACCACAAATGTCCCAAGAAACTAGCTAGAACTAGCTACCGAGTCTGCTGCGCTCTGGGAGAAAAGCACAGCTGAATTCTTTGTTTTGATTAGCCGTTCCAATATCGTGGTTAAAGCACGGCCAGAAAGCCGTTTCAACCAATCAGATTGCTTCTTCGAAACGACCTGTATATATACATCATATCATCATACTATAATTAACCGAATGTCTGTGTGTCCGTGTGTGTGTCTGTCTGTCAGAAACATTGCCGTAACTCCTTACTGCCTGCACCAATCACTCCCACTTTTCACACAGGCATTGACCATATTAATATGGAGGGCGTAACGTAATGACACATTAATGATTATTAATTAATTTATTAGTCAATTACAAACGCACCCAGGCGCAGTACCCTTCACGGCCACAAGGGGGGGCAAATATCTCACAACGGGTAAGGACTAGTATATATAATTCGCCTTAATTGTTCACACGAGAGCCGCTCAAAACACATAACCATAGAATATACTGTCGCAGAATAATTCTCTAGAGCATATTTGGGTATCAGGGCAAAACTCACTGAACCGGCACGGTTAACTTTAGGAGTGCAGAAAACGCCTCAGTTTGGGGTCCTTAAATGCAAAGCCTGGCTTCATAATAAGTATTTCCTATTACAAAAGGTGTGGTCGAATTCCTACTCCAACAGGACTCTCTCATTTTGACAACTCGTCACCGGAATCAGACAATGACTCTTTTCTTGTCGGTTTTAATTCAATTGCACCCACAATTGCACCCACACAACCTGAAGTTTGAACATTCAGTGGAATGTTCTGTGTGGTATGGGGGTTTTCTCTGTGTGTTCCGGAGCCTTTTGAGCTGCAATGGAAACAGTGGCAAAAACTGTCGTACTGTATATCATGGGATTTGTGGACCTCAGAGTCCACAGGCAAATCAGAGCACCCGTTTGAGCCAGAAAACCCCCAGACCACAGAACATTTAGTGACTGTTAAAAGTTCAGGGATTTCTTTTGGGGTGCAATGGAGTCCAGAAAATAAAAAAATAAAAAAATAAGAAAAATTACAATCTGATCCCTTTAACAGTGAAGTCAGCCCCAGTCTCCTGTTTCTCTCTCTATGCCATGTTACCAGTGGTGGAAAGTAACCAAGTACTTTTACTTTACTTGAGTATTTCCAATTCCAAAAGTATTTCCAATTTTCAGTACTTTAACTTCCACTCCACTACATCTCGGAGCCAAAATTTGTACTTTTACTCCACTACAATTAGTTGAAAACTTTAGTTACTAGTTACTTTGGCGATTTTAATTTTGATTAGAAAACATACATTAACCACTTCAACCCTATACATTTCGGCCATTTGTAAATAGCTATTTTCAATAGATTTTGTACACATTTTGAACTGGGACATTCTGCAATATTTGTAGTTTTACTCAAGTACATTTTCAATTCCATACTTTTACTTGTAACGAAGTACTTCTATATTGCAGTATTGGTACTTTTACTTAAGTAAAAAAATTGAGTACTTTTTCTGCATGTTACCATAGATAGTACAGTAAGGCGTACAGTAACACGTGTGAGCGGATTCTCAGACTGCCGACCCACATGGCCGATTCTTCAGGTGCGTCACACGCAGTACTCGCATAATTCACTTTTAGCAAAGCCCCGCCCGCTCCCACTTAGACACTCCCACTTGGACACTTTCCAGCCAGGCTCATTCATTCCAATGAAAATATCATGGATTTTACACATTAAATATTGGTTCATTTTAGGAACCAGACCTTCGAAATCTCTTCCAAATCCGTCAACAAGGCCTGCTGTATGCACTGTAAAAACATGTGCGTGACATTTGTTTTTTTAAAACAATGTTTTATCATATAGGAAAACTATTGGTTGGAGAGGTTTGTCTAACCCATGTTATGCTTAGCTGTGATTGGACGATAGCAGTTTGGGGAGGGGCTTAGCTATGGGTCAATTCCTATGCCGACCTCATCTCAATCCAGCATACGTAACACACTTAGGCCATGCTCAAAATCGCTGCAGTGCATACTGTACATGTGCAGGGAAGGGACGCAACAACAAACTGCTATGAAAATAGCACCTGTTAGTTACCGTACATCTTAAATATTAGCGGGGTTGTTAAGCTCTGGCTAAGATGATTACAGTAAACCAGGTCTAGACTGTGACAAATCATTCAAGAATAAACGCACAGTGATATCACAGAAACCTGCGTACATAATTATTTGCATGTAACAATTCATCCACTCTGTTTGTTCCAGAGTGTGAGCGTTTCCCCCCCCCAAATTTTTTTTATACTTCATCGCCATAAAGAAATAGACATACCCACTATACCGGTGCCGGTATTCGAGCCTCAATTCCTTACTGGGGGGAAAACAAATCAAATAAATAATTAAAACCAGTGTTGGGCATGAAGTTAAGCTACATGTAGCTGACCCAACAACACGCATAAATACAATTTGCTTCTAGAAAATAGAATATAGATTTATATGAACATTGTAAGTAACATTATATACATTGTACTGTAATACGTGAGTGGTTTCAAGTTTAAGCTGTGTGCTGTGGTTCTTGAAAACTGTAGAAAAACACCTGTGACGGCTCTAAAGTGATAAAGTGCTTGTAGTGTTTAGGTATCTTTGGTCAAGAGGAGTATTAAGAGTTCAATGGCATGAACAATTCAACCCTATTGGGAGATGCAGGCCTGAGCCATACAAGCCATCTCTAGGCTGTTCCAGTTGGCGTTTCATTTGCATTTGGAGAAAACTCGACTTCAGACCTTCTTGAGCAGGGGTTCCATTACCACGGACCGGCTGACGGTTCATAAAATGTCCGCGGACCGGCGGTATGGCTAGGGGTGGGGGGGTGTTGCAGGGGTGCGTCGCAGTCGCGCATCATCGTACCAAAACACGGAAGACGGTTGACTGGCCTCAAGTAGCCTAACCCGCTGCTATGTTATTATATCACAACATAATATCGTCATTGACCAAATCATTTGATCCTGGTGACGCACGGGTTCCCTTCTCCTTTGGGATGTCATGTACCGCGTAACAGCACGGGTACACGTACTGTACCAGTGGTTTTGGAACCTCTGATCTGGAGGACCCAGAAGGGTGTGGATCTGTTCCAGGGTTAAAGGTTAAATGTCCATGTCGTCCAACTCGATGTCGCTCCCATTGGGTTTGCGCCTTCTGACCCTAGCCGGCGACCGGCTTCTCCTCTGACCCTTGCCGGCAACCCCCTCGCCCCTAGACACGCCGGCCACCATTTTGGGTCCGGTCCCCTGAGACTTTACAGGTCGAAGGGGTGACGCTGTGCGACTGGGCTCCGCGTCGATAGCCTCCATGGAGCCGGGCTGGGACTCCACAGAGGTCCGTGTGTACTGATGAGAGAGACCATTCACCTGCTTCTCTTCCACAACATCCTCCGATTCTCCGACTCCGGCCTCCTCCTCTTTCTCGCCCTCGTCCTCTGCCGTCCCGTCTTCGGCTTCACTCGGCCGCATACTGCCCACGTCCGAGTCCTCCTCCTCCGTCACACACACCAGCGGCACTCCTCCCTGAACCGTTAAAAGGGTGTAACAGCGACAGTAAACACATTACATAATACTATGTCAGCTATGTCACTATATCAGCGCCAAAAGTCTTGTGCAACGCTTGACAGCAGGCTAATGAACTCAATCCCTAAATCAGTCAATGATAACCATGTTAATTTAGATTTTCGATTGTCAGACCCACCATCCCTCAGGATATAGCCAGATCTGGAGCCATACTTGGTAAAAACGCACATCTCCGTCGAGAGTGGGCAGACTGCATGGGCTCAATTTGGTTAATTACAAGCCAGTGTGATTTAGTTTGCCGTACAAATTCTGCACAATTCATCAGTAAAGAATCACTGTTCCAATTTGATGAACCGAACATGAAATCAGACCCATCCCTGAGTTAAGGCCTATTCATAGTCTGGATTTTCGGTGGTGAGCTGACCGACCACCGCTCCGGTGGTGAGGTGACCACCACTCCGGTGGTGAGGTGACCACCGCTCCGGTGGTGAGCTGACCACCACTCCGGTGGTGAGCTGACCACCGCTCCGGTGGTGAGCTGACCACCGCTCCGGTGGTGAGGTGACCACCGGAGCTGTAATAACGTGGAGCGGTGGTGCGTAAAAACCAAAGGGCCAGCTAGGCACTCCAATGTTGAAGCGCTGGGTCCTAGTGGTAAGAGGAAGGACTGCAGGCGGACCCGTGGATTCATGACGAGGAAACCCCGTGCAACTGAGCTTTAACATTGAGTGCTCGGTTGCACTTCCGCATTTGACCTCCAAATCTTTGAGGTCAAATGCGGAAATGCGCCGTAAAAGGCGGAAATAGACGGTCCCTCCGGCGGCTTCAAAACGCCACTGAGCAACTTCCACTGACATGAATAGTGGAGGGGTGGAGCTTCGCGCCAGTTCAGTCTCTATCCTTTTAATACTCTATGGTAAAAACAGAGAGAAGGGCTGGGGAGAGCGGTGGTTTGCTCTTCACCGCGGCTCAGTGACGTCATGTTGTAGTTCGGTGGTCACCTCACCACCGATAAATCAGACTATGAATAACTCTTTACAGTATTCACAGTTCCATACTCACTGTGAATAAAACATCACCACAATCTATTTCTTGCTTGTGAGAAAACACCCCAACATATTGCTGTTTTTTTTGTATTTCTTTTTTTGCGTGCTGCTATTGTACAGTAGCATAATTATAGTATAAGCCAAACATGTTTATTCCGTCTGCCTAATGGGATCACGGGATAAGGCTTATAGTCTTAGAGGGAGGTTTGCAGTACAGTGGGTAACTTAGCCTCTGACACAACACCACCCAGCCAATCATGTAACATGATGAGAACATTTGGGTCAGCTACATGTAGCTTAACTTGCCCAACACTTTTAATTATTTATTTTATGTTTTTGAAAACATTCGAGCGAGGAATAGACGATGCAGTATACCCGAAAATGGATTCTATTTGATCCACTCATTTCCTTGTTTTTTCCCCGACAGAGCTGCAGCTGGGCAGACACTTATGGAATACTTATGGAATACTTTCATTACCAAGCAAGGAAATACCTTGTTTTGTTGTGTTTGCCACACACTATCCCTTACTTAATATACAGTATACTCCAACAAGAATAGTAATCAAATTGTCAATCAGGACCCATCTCAGAATGTATATGTGAAGAGGTGGCATCTCAGCGGTTCGGTAATGTTGTGACTCTGTTATGATTCTCCCTACACCATACTGTACACCAAACTGTACATACTGTACATGGGCAACTGGCGGCCTGGGGGCCACATGTGGCCCACCCATTCACTTAATGTGGCCCGCAGGTTAATATCAGAATGCTGATATATTATTGATTTCAGGTGTTACAATTGCAAACATGACCCGCTTTTATTAATTCAGTCTATGTAGCGTAATGACGAGTATTGTTATTGTCTTTTTTTATGTCCAATGTATTTGTATTTAGTTAATAAAGTTAGCATAACTATAACTAAATGCATTTGAAATTAAATACAAAAATTACTTTTCAGGATTAAAAAACAAAAACAAAAAACATTTCCAAGTGCTCAAAGCGCTTTACATTGGTTCATTCATTCATACATTGGGAGGTGAAGCGGTGAACAGTCGACGCCAGCGTCCTCACTAATTAGGGGTTCAGAGTCTTGCTCAAGGACACTTCGACGCTAACTCTGGGGGAGCCCACAGGGTTCGAACTGGCAACCTTGCGGTTACCATCCGGCCACTCTACCACTGAGCCACCGCCGTGTGTGTGGCATATGAGGGCATCTGAGAATTTGCGGCACTACAAGTCTACTACTACATGTGTTTGGGAAATCCAGCCATTGACAGTTGTGTTGGATTCATGTCTAAATGTCATGAATCAGGAGCAATTTGGGGTTCAGTGTCTTGCTCAAGGACACTTCGACACTAACGTCGCACAGGCAACCTTGCGGTTACCATCCGGCCACTCTCTACCCTTGAGCCACCTACTTGAAGTCATATAATGAAACGAAGTATGCTGAATCACCCAGACACTGTAAGCGGTCACCTGTACTGTTGACCGCTGGCTAGACGGCTTATCCCATTTACAGTAAGTGGAAGGATGTAACACTGTTGCATCACATAGTCAGTGGATTATTACACGTCATGCACAACATCAAAGTGGAGAAAATTGGATGTGATTCCACAAAACCTTATATAGCATTTTGCGTGGAACTATAATTCCATAACGTACTGTGGTTTGTCCTATTCTTTTTAAGCACACTGCACTATAACTATCATGTATTTTGTTTGTATTTGTAGTTAACTTGTGATTTGTATGTCTTAAAAAATAAATAAACACCATCTTCCTGAAAGTCTTTTTCATGGGTGGTCCCACAACCACGATGCATTCATTTTAAAAGTAGGATTGTTTTAACTATATAATTTTGTGGTACATTTATTTCTACATGCAATTGACCTGAACAAGGAAGGTGTAAGATTACTGAACGGTCGGATGTTAACTTGTGAAAATCGGTATCCGTCTCAAAAGTGCCATTTCGGTTGCGTTTGAGTCTGATCTCACCTTTCTCTGAGTTGAGGCAGTCTCTCCCCCGCTTTCGTCTTCCTCTGTGATGCCTTTCTCTCCCTCCTCCTCCTCGTCCTCCTCCTCGGCCGAAGCACCAGTGTTTCCCTCTGTGGATTCCTGCGCCGGTGTCGACTCCTCCTCATTCTCCACAGCGTCCTCACTCTTCTCTTCTCCAGCGGCCTCCTCCTCCTCCTCCTCCTCCCCCTCCTCCTCCTCCTCCTCCTCCTCCTCCTTCGTCTCTTGCTCTCCGTCATCGTTTTCGCTAGTCTCTCCGCCGTCTGGCGTCGCCTCCGTCACCTTGTTGCCGTCATCCTCCTCTCCCTCGGTTTCCGCCTCTTCGCCTGCCGCCTTTCCTTCGTCAGTTTCCGCCTCTCCCTCGGTTTTCTCTCCTCCGCTGGACTCTTCGTCTGCCTCGCCCTCTTCCTCGCCTCCCTCTCCCTCCGTCTCGTGCGGATGCGGACATTCGCACTCCTTCTCTGCCCTCTCACCTCCCTCCTCCTCCTCCACCTCTTCACCTGTCTCTTTCCCCTCCTCCTCCTCCTCCACCTCTTCACCTGTCTCTTTCCCCTCCTCCTCCTCCTCCTCCTCCTCTTCGCCCATCTCTTTCTCCTCCTCCTCCTCCTCCTCCTCCTCCTCCTCCTCCTCCTCCTGTCTTTGGGTCTCTCCTTCCTCTTCCTCTTCCTCCTCTTCCTGCACCACCTCCAGGATGTTGCCCTCCTCCTGGACGTCTCCATTTCCATCTGCAGGTTCTGGTGACGCAGGAGGAGATGGCGCTGGCGCTTCCAGAGGTTTCTTCACCTGTAGGATTTTGCGGAGGTCGAAAGCCGGCATCACCGGCGCGGCTTTGGCAGCTGGTGGCGGCGGCGTTTCCGGAGCTTTCTTCTGCTGTAGGATCTTGCGGAGGTCGAAAGCCATCATCACCGGCGCGGCGTTGGCGGCCGGGTGCATCTTGGGCGGCCGGGCGGCCATTTTCTTGCGCACGCAGGCGTCACATGGACAATACTCGTCGTCACTGCGCTGGTCGCTGTACTCGCCCGCAGTGTCGTCGTCACTGAGAGAGTCGGGCGTCGGGCGGGCGTCGTGCGTCATGACGGACTGGTTCTTCATTACCTACATCGTAACAAAGCAAAGCCATGCGTTTGTAATGTATCGTCATTTTTTTTTTGATCAAAGTTTTTTTATTAATGTTCACACGAAAATATTATACAACATTTTTCGAACATTTTTCCCCCCTTTTTTCCCTCCCCTCCCCCAGAGTGCTTGCACCATATGAAATAAAAGGCACATACAAATATACATAGACATAATAGAAGACTAATAGAAGTATGCAAACAAATTATGTATAAAAATAAAAATAAAAATAAATAAAGACAATAATAATAAAAATAAAAATGAATTACAGTAGGGTCAGTATAATAAGTTAAGGATTGTTGATGTCAGCCGCGTTCATCCTCTCAAAGTGTGTCAAAAAAGGTTGCCAAATGGTGTAAAATTTTAAAGCACCGGCGTACCCTAGTAGCGAATCTTCTCCAATGTCAGATGATGTAAAACATCATTAACCCAAGATTTAAAGGTTGGTGGTATTTTCTCCTTCCATTTAAATAGTATTTGCCGCCTAGCCAAAAGAGATGCAAAGG
Source organism: Protomyctophum parallelum (assembly GCF_964188405.1). NCBI lineage: Eukaryota > Metazoa > Chordata > Actinopteri > Myctophiformes > Myctophidae > Protomyctophum > Protomyctophum parallelum. Next base: position 27,191,766 of record NC_139715.1, on the reverse strand, counting down.
CTATCATATTCTTGTTTTGCCGGCTAAGATGTAGATCTTGGGAAATAACTCCAAACACTGCAACAGTGGCAGAGGGTTCTATGGGCACTTCTAATACATCTGAAAATGTTTTAAATATTGATTGCCAAAATGTATGTAACTTTGGACAAAACCAAAAAGCATGCGCAAGGGTAGCCTGATCTTGATTGCAACGATCACATATAGGATCCATGGTAGGAACGAATTTAGATAGTTTTACTTTGGACCAGTGGAGGCGATGTGTAACCTTAAACTGAATAATAGTATGCCTTAGACAGATTGAAGAGGAGTGTATCCTATCCAGCGCTTCCTTCCAAACATCATCAGAAATTTGTGTCCCCAAATCTCCCTCCCATTGATTCTTTAATGAGGTAAGTGGTTCCAGGTCAAATGAGTTTAATAAGGAGTAAACTAGCCCAATTACCCCTTTAGAGTGTGGATTGAGCTTTAGAATTGAGTCTAAAAGGGAGTCTGGTGGTTGTGATGGGAAGTCCGTAATAGATGATGTTACAAAATTACGAAGCTGCAAAAATCGGAAAAAGTGAGAGCGGGGGATATCAAATTTCAATCGTATCTGGTCAAAAGACATAAAAACGCCTCCGTCAAAAAGATCTCTGATTGAAGTGATGCCTTTTTCAGTCCAAATGTTGAATGCTCCATCCATAATTGAGGGTTTGAAACTATGATTTCTTACTATAGGAGCACAAATTGAGAAGTCAGTAAGTGAGAAGGCACGTCTGAACTGTGCCCAGATCTTAACAGAGTGTTTAATAATAAAATTTGAGGTGTATTTGGACACAGGTTCGGCTAACGGGAGTTTGGAACAGAGGAAAGCATTTAGGGACGTGGGGCCACATGACAGGTTTTCCAATTGCAGCCATTTGGGGACAGGGTCTTGGGACGGCAGCTCCCTCCAACACAACATCACCTTTATGTTGGCAGCCCAATAATAATATAGAAAATTAGGGAGAGATAACCCGCCGTCCTGTCGGTGCCGCTGCAGCATGCTTTTACGTATTCTAGGGTTTTTCTTATTCCATATAAACTCCGATATCAACTTATCAATGGAAGAGAAAAAGGATTTGGATAAGAAGACAGGGATGCATTGGAACAGAATGTATCGTCATTTAGCGGTGAATGCACACACACACACACACACACACACACACACACACACACACACACACACACACACACACACACACACACACACACACACACACACACACACACACACACACACACACACACACACACACACACACACACATTATTGCGCAGCAGTCCTGGGTTTAACAAAAGATGGCAGACCCTTTAGTGTTCCTCATTTACCCATAGCTTCTTTTGCTCGGTTGAGCAACTGATTTTTACCAGGCAATGTAGTTAAGGTAAAATTAACGAAAGTTGTGGCAAATCTGAAGAAAAAAAAAGCTCACCACACTAGCTTTCTTCACAGATGTGTTCTTAAAGATATCTATGTACTTCTCTTTCAACACTTAGTTTCAATTAAGATGCATTTGTGATATATTCATTATTATTATATTTGGATATGCCCCCCCAACACACAAACAGAAAAGAAAACAAGAAAACACCATAGACTAACAGTGATATACTGTAGCATAACATGTCATATTACTTATTACACATGTCTGGGACATACAAAAGCAGGCATGGTCGATTCTATGGCCAGGGAGTCATTTTTACTGAAAACGAATGGTTGGAACGGATTCAGCACCCAAAACAACACACCTATATCATATTGGCCAATTTTAAAATGTCCTTCTCTTAGCCTATAGGCCCTCCCGGACCGGGTACCCCAACTTTCATTGGCTCCCACAAAGTTTCCCAAGGGAGTTGTCTCAGAATTACCTTTTTCTGTGATAGTATAGACACCTTTATGAACACATCTGTGAAGAAAGCTAGTGGTAAGCATTTTTTTGTTTTGCAGATTTACCACAACTTTTGTGCCATTGTGCCATTTTACCTAAATGGCACTTTCACAAAGACAATAATTTAAGCCTAGAAATTTTTCAGACCAGATGTGGTCTAGGCATTCGACTGTGACTCCTACTATTTAAATTTTCCCAGTCTTTGAACATTTTTAAAAATATGTTGAAAAAGTGGCTGATGGGCAAGTTAGTATAGTGCTGTATTTATCTATTTATATCTATTTATTGTCTTTTGTTTATTGATCTATGATGGCCGGTTGTAAACGTCATTAGTATTGTAATGTTAGTACACATGTTCTTCTTATCATATGCTGTACCTATTTATTTATTTGGATCACAATGGAATTAAGTCATCTGACTTTTCTTGCAATCCTGATAATTCTGTACTGCTCTTCTATGAATTGTATCATGAATATATCAAATAAATCAAATAAAAAAACTATCGTCACCTTCAACATGCGCCGCCTCCTCTCCGTCATGGTGGACTCCCGGGACAGCTGTGCGCCCCCCGGGGGTCTGGGCACTCTCCTAGTCCCGGCGCGGCCCTGGATCTTCTGCAGCTCGCGGCCGATGCTCTTCTGGATGCGCTGGCCCACCTCCTCCCTCAGCTCCTTGATCATGGCGTCCAGCATGAGGCTGTCGTCCAGGTCCCAGCGCACCTTGAACTCCGCCATGGCGTCCGTGTAGTGGTTCATGAACTGCCTCTCCAGCTTCTTCAGCAGGCCGAGGAGCCACACCGGGTCGGGGTCCTGAGGAGGAGCTTCCGGGACGACGGCGGCACCGGAGGAGGGCGAATCCACGCCGGGTTTCGGGCTGTCCGTGACCTCGTCTCCGCACGTGGGAAACGGAGAACTTTGGGCTCGTCGCTCTTCAGGCTCTGTGGTTTCCTCCACTGGGACGCTGGGCTCTTTCCCGTCCGGTTCCGCGGGCATCTCTGGCGCTCCGTGTGTCGATTCTTCCCCTCCTTGGGTTCCGTCGCCCAGCGTCGGCTTGTCTTCTCCTGCTTGGGTCTCTCCCTGACCGGGAGTGTCACACGCCACACGCGTGGACGACAACACCGCTTCTCCGTCCGCCGCCTTTCCGTCTCCTCCTCCGTCCATCCCGTTGTTGTTCCCCCCCGACCCGCCGGAGCCGCTGCTCATGCCGACCCCCGACGAGGACCTCGGGGGCGACACCACCGCATGCCCGTGTTGCCCCGCCTCCTTGTCCTTGGGCTTGGAGAGCCAGAGGGACTGGAGGAGGGTGATGATCTCAAAGACGCGCTGGTCCTCCCCGGGTCCCTTGCGGTCCCCGGGCTCCGCGTGCAACAGGGAGCCGGAGACCGAGCCAGGCTCGATGAGCTGGAGCTGGGCCAGGCAGCTCAGCAGACCCTGGGCCGACGTGCTCAGTCGGCGGCCGTATACCGGAGACACCTGCAGAGGAACAGAATGTGATAATAATAAACAGATTGTCACTTCGAGGGCATTGTGTGAATTCACTATTACGATTTATTTTGGCAACCGTGGTGGCCATGTAATGTTTGACATGCTTGAAAAAGACTGAGGAACGCTTGTACACCACCAGTGTTGTTTTTGTCGATTAAAACTAAGACGAAAAATGTTCGTCGACTACCTTTTTTCCCTGACGAAAACTAAATGGAAACTAAGCTATGATGACTAAAACTAGGACTAAATGTAATGACAATTTCGTCAACAGCAAAAAACTAGACTAAAATGCTAGGAAGGGACTATAGTGGACAAGAGATCCAGTAAGTCATGTAAGTCATTTTACACTTGGTTGCATGCTGAAAATAGCAGATCTACAAGCTCACAACACGTCGCAACGTGACACGTTGTGAGCTTGTAGATCTGCTATTTTCAGCAAGTGTGAAATTCAAATAATGTTGATGACGATGATATTAGACCGGATATTGTGTGATTTGGCATAAACGTGTTCTATGAAATATAAATATCGGATCGGGGAAAAAAATTGGTATTGGCAGATGCTCAAAATCAAACGATCAGAAATAGGATCGGGAGCAAAAACAAACATGATCGGGACATCCCTAGATAAAATGTATAATATATGTGCATAAGGTTATAGCTTAAATGCACATATACCAGATATATATCATACAAAATGTATATAAAATCATGGACTCACCTCGGGTAGGCTTCGACATCGCCCTGTAACGGGACTCAGCAGGACTTTCATCACTGCTACGGATGAATTGCTGCCTTCGAACAGAGCAGCAGGGTGAGAGGGTGTTATATCGGCGGGGGGCAAGGCTTCCTCCTCCTCCTTCTCCACAGCATCGCCCGCCTCCTCCTCCTCCTCCTCCTCCTCCACTTTCTCAACTTCGGCCTCCTCGACCTCCTTTTGCACCTCCTCTCCTCCACGTCCCCCGTCGTCCGTTTCCTTCCCCCGCTCATGTCCTCCTCCGCCGTCACTCAGCTCGTCACTGCGTGCGAACATACAGGTGGGGATGTTCTTCAGCCAGTCGCTGACCACCTCGTTGAGGGACGCGTTGGGGAGGCAGGCGGGCGTCAGGTCCGCCGCCTCCTCCTCCTCCTCCTCCTTGCGCCTCTGGCCTGCGCGGCTGGCCCCGCCGCTCTTCTCGCCGGCCTTTGACCCGCGGCTCAGAGGACGCCCGGCGGCGATGGTCTCCCTCAGCAGGTCGGCGGCCGACAGAGACTTGGAGAGGGTGCTCTCGTTGGGGTCCTCCGCCGGAGACTTGGAGGAATCGGCAGGAACTGCAGATTTGGGTCGCGAGGATTCTTTAGGCGGTGATTTCCTATTAACAGACCTGGAGGATGAAGCAGCCGACAGGGGCCCGAGGCGGTTTGGACTCCTGGGGATGCTGGGGGGCGTCGTATCCTCTCCTTTCCCTTCGGATGGACGTGACGGTTTGACGGCGGCCGAAGCCCCTGCAGGGACCGGTGTTGTGGGTTTAGGGCTGGCTCTCGTTGGGGATTTTATCCTGACTTTATTGCTCGATGACGACATGGCCGACGGCGTCCTGTTGTCCGGGGTGTTCAGGTAGATCTTTCCAGGTCCCGTTTTGGCTGGGTCGGTACTGACGTTTTGGCCTTTAGTCCCTCTTATTAGCTTGGGAGATGCTACATTCGTCGAGGACTTCTGAGACCTACTGCTTTTGGCAGAGGCGTTGCTTTTGGCTGAAAGAGCGCTGGCCGATCTATCCACTGTTGGCATTTCCCCCTCGTCGGCCTCTTCGTTACCTCCGGTTGTTTCGATGGTAGGAATATCGACTGGTTTCACTTTACCGGACACGGCCGAGAGGTTGGATCTGCTGTGGAAGGAGATGTGCGAGTTCATGGACTCGTGCTCTCGGTCCTCGGGCAGGCCGAGGGAGACGGACCCCCAGGACGCGGCGCTCGGTGGCCGCTCTACACCTAAAGACGCAGATAGGACACTCGCCGCTCGCCCGGTGGCCTTGATCTCTTCCCCGTTTTCCAATTCCTCGTCTTCTTCCTCTTTCTTGCCACAGTGACACCTGGTGGAGGCCGCAGAGCGGACCGAAAGAGCACTGGACCCTCTCACTACCGCCTCAGAGCCAGGCAGCAGTTGTCGTCGCTTTGGGGTTTGGGGGGTACTGGGGGGGTACGGCGCTGCTCCTTTGGGTGTGCTCGGTGCTCGACGCGAGGGGGACCGGGGGGTGGGCGTCTTGCTGGGCGAGGGGCTTCGGGCGGTTGCGAACACTGCGGACAAAGCACTCTTTGAGCGCGCCGATCCCCCGTCACCCCCCGTGGGGGTTTTGGTAGAGGCGCTACTGGGTGTCCTCTCGTCCACTGCCTTGGCCTCATCATCGTCAGCACCAGTTGTCTCAATAACGGGAACTTTAGCTGGACTTACACCGTGGCCAGACCGGTGGGACTTTGCAGCCGAAACGTTAGATTTAGTTGATTTAGCCGACATGGCACTCACCGATCTCGCCTCCAATTTCTCCTCCCCTCCTTCTCGCTTCCCTCCATTGCTGTCACACTTGTGAGAACCACTGGACGTGACAGATAATTTGGATTTTGCCGACATGGCGCTGGCTGGCCGCTCATCATCTGACATCTCGTGAACTTCGTCGGTCCCTCCCTCAGCTCCGTTCGTCTCGATGGTTGGAATGTCTGTGTGTTTGCAGGTGGACTTGTGTGATTTACTGGACTTGACTGAAAGGTTCGATCTAGCGGATTTAACCGATGTCGCGCTGGCCGCCCTCTCTTCATGTTCATCGCCTCCCTCTGTTTTGTCTCCCACCTCCATTTCTTTTCCCTCCTCTCCTCCGGTTTCACCATGTGGCGACGCGCCGTCTACTTCCTCTCCAACCTCCTCCTTCTGCTTTGAGCTTCCGTTATTGTCGGACATGCGTGACTTTGCGGACCCAGCCGATACGTTGGATCTAGTCGATTTAGCAGACATGGCACTGGCAGCCCTCGCCGCAGCGTCCTCTGCAGCTTCTGACGTGGGAGAATGTGACTTTGGCTTGTTGGATCTGCTCGACTTGCCTGACAGATTGGACTTTGCCGACACGGCGCTTGCTGCTCTCTCCTCCATCTCCTCCTCCTCTTCCTCCCTCTCTTGCTCTTCGTCTCGGCCCTCTTCACCCGTGACATTGTCGGCTCCATTAGGACACGGCGATGCTGCTTTTCCACAGTGGCTGCAGCTAGATTTGCGAGATACCGCGGACACCGTTGAGGCGGCAGATTTGTCAGACTTCGCCGATTTGGTGGATAGGATGCTGCTAGCTCGTACCTCGTCCTTGGTGGATAAGACGCTGCTAGCTCGTACCTCGTCCTCGGGGGCGTTTGCGTCGGCCTCTTCAACGTCGGCTGTATCGGCGGCTGGAGTCGCAGCACTCGCCCTCGCATCGCCGTTTGACCCGCGAGACTCTGCGGACCGTGCCGAGGCATTGGATTTAGCGGACACGGTGCTGGCGGCTCTTTCTACAACGTTCTCCCCCTCCTGTTCTCCCTCCGTTGTGCCTCTGCCTGATTCTTCAGCATCCGGAGCCGTGGCGGCTTCACCGCAGTCTGACCCGTGAGATGTCCTGGACCGGAGGCTAGCAGCTAAAGTGGCGCTCGGCGCCCTCTCTTCCTCCTCCTCCTCCTCCGGTCCGGCCGATTCGGCCGGCGGCTCGCCGACCAAAGGCGGCGCGGGAGAGTGCTTTGATCTGCCGGAGGCACGGGACATGGTCGAGAAACACTCCTGGCGGGTGAGGTTGGACCTGTTGGACCGCATCGACGCCGCCGACCCCTCCGAGTCATCGGACGCCTCTGCCTCTCCGTTAGGCGCAGCGGGATCGGCAGCGGGGGTGCTGCTCCCACCACGCTTGCATCCGCCGCAGTGAGAGCACGCGCTGGACGGCCGCGAGCGGGCGGAGCCGGCGCGAGTGGACGAGCCGCTTTGAACCCTTCGTTCCGCCTCGTCGTCCTTGTCGGCCGCTGCCCCCCCCTCGTCCTCTCCGCCCGGCGTTCTGACCACGCTGGACCTGCGAGAGCGGGCGGAGCCCACTGAGCCTTTGCTGGGCGGTCGCGGTGTGGCTGGGAACGGCGACGGCTCCGTGCCGGGGCAGCACGACGGCAAGGGGTCGGCCGGCGAGGGGTTGTCCTCCTCGCGGTCGTCGTCGTCCTCCTGCAGCGCCTGGAGGACACGCGAGGAGTTACTGATGGCGTCGGACGGGGGGCGTTCCTCCCCGTCCGACGTGCCGACGTTCTCCACGGACCTCCTGCCGCCGCCGTCGTCGACCTCCACTTCGCTTAGGCCGGAGCAGCAGCGCTCGATTCGGCACACCTCCACGCAGGAGTCTCCGGACTGCTCCACGACCTCCTCGCACTGCGTGACCTCCTCCATCACGCACACCTCCTCCTCCTCCTCTCGGACCACCCGCCCCCCCCGCTCGGAGTCAGAGTCCGAGCGCCTCGTGGTGGCGCGCCGACGCACGACCCTCCGAGAGTGGCAGGAGGAGGACGACGAACTGGAGGAGTGGCTGTGTCTGGAGGATGCGTGCAGCCGCGGCGGGCCACACGCAGGATGTGTGTGGCGGGTGTGCACGGGGTTCTCCCACAGGTCATACTGCTCTCCGTGGGGTCTCTGGCAGCAGCAGGGGCAGCGGTTCTCCTCCTCCAGGGGTCGCCCGCCGGGCAGAGACCGGGCCATGTAGTCGGCGACCCCGACGTGATCACACGAGGCGGACCGCGCCGAGTCTGGATCGGAGCCGCAGCTCTCCGACTGGCCCTCGTGCCGCAGGTAGCACGGCCGGTCCTCTTTCAGGTAGCACGGCCGGTCCTCCTTCGGCGGACAGCGGTCGCGGGACAGAAGCGAGGCCGGCGGGGGGGACTTGGTGACGTGCGTGGACCACTGCACCGTCTCCTGGTTGTGCAGGCGGAAGCGCACCCTCATCTCCACCGACAGGCTGCCGTCCTTGTTGACCAGCACGCGCTTCTCGATGTCATCGCTGCCGAAGGCCGTCCTGGCGGCCTGGTGGTGGTGGTGGTGCAGGGGGCAGCCCGCCCTGTCCGCGTCCGACGACATGGAGAAGCGGGCGGAGCGGGCGGAGGAGTCGGAGCGGCGGTGGATGACGCTCTTCTTGGTTTCCAGACCGAAGTTCACTGTGAGGCGAGAGAGAGGAGTAGGGTGGAGTAGAAGGGAAATGACAGAGAGGAGTAGGGTGGAGTAGAAGGGAAATGACAGAGAGGGATACAAAACAGAAGGGAATGAATGAATAGATTAGTTTAGGTACAACTACATGTTATACAGTCTACAAACATTCATGCTCACAGTACACCTCCATACAAATACAATACAGTAGATCTGACCTGGTTTACTTTGCCAACTTCATTATTCAGGTCATCTTGAAAATATAATAAAAGCTACAATCGGTTTTATAAAATTAAAAAAAATTGGTAATTGCAACTGTGTCGCTCCTGTGTGTGAATCTACCGCTAATTTCAAGAGGGAATCCTCTCTTAGCCTGGGCAGACGCTGGAATTATTAGCTACAGGTTTAGGTTGATAGGTTTCCTAAAATACAATAATTCTTTCATTGTATTCAGAATTTCAGATATAAATTAATTTACATCTTTAACATCACAGAGGAGGAAAGAAAATGCTGGGATCTTTGACCATAAACGATGGAAGCGGATCAATAGATAGTTGATGACGATGTGACACTAAAACATAAACATTACAAGACAATCAAAAATATCCTCCTCCTAAAGGCCTATTCATAGTCTGGATTTTCGGTGGTGAGGTGACCACCGCTCCGGTGGTGAGCTGACCACCGGAGCTGAAATAACGTTGAGCGGTGGTGAGTAAAAACAGAGAGAAGGGCTGGAGCGGTGGTTTTCTCTTCACCGCGGCTCAGTGACGTCATGTTGTAGTTCGGTGGTCACCTAACCACCGAAAATCCAGACTACGTATTAGCCTTAAAACAACCTACCACTTTTCTTGCTCCCCTCACTGCCATCGCTGGCTCTGGAGCGGGCTACGCCAGGAGGACTGCACCGCGTGCCACCACCGCCACCACTGGGAGGACTGCACCGCGCGCCACCACCGCCGCCGCCACCGCTGGGAGGCGACCGAGACGGCGCCTGAGAGGCGGGAGGAGATCGAGCGGTCCTCCTCGTCATCTCACAGGGGAGGCCGGGCAATTTCTCCTCGGAGTACTTCCTGTTGCTGCAGTCCAGCAGCAGGGCGCTGAAGGCTTCCCGGCTTCCCGCGCACACCAGCACGCCAGGACACGTTATGAGGCTCTGCACGCTGTCCACCTGTGGGAACCAACACACATTTTGATTTCTTTATTTTAATCCACAAATTACAATTAATTTTACAAGGAAACAAATATAACGGGTTGACAGTTCATGTTCACTTAAGGAAAAAAAACATGCTTATGGTTGCTTCCCACCCCTTGTTTATCCCATTCTGGGCGGGAACCCCTTTTGGTGTTTATGTTATACTTTAGCTATTGAAAAATAGCAGATCTACAAGCTACGAGCTTGTAGGTAGGTCGATCGGCGGCCGATTACATACTGTATATTTTTTGGGGTCCTTGACGTGAAAAACTTTGAGAACCACTGACATAGTAGCCTCGGAAACCCAGACGTTTTTATTTCCAGGGAGAAAGAAAAAAAAAGTCTGGGACCGAGTCCACTTCAATTCGGCATAGAGTAGCGCAAACGTCGCTCACTCTCTCTGCTGATTTCTGATCATCATGCTTTGTTTTTTTTTTAATATATTTTTTATCCCACGATTTTGTAACCCATTTTTCACCCCTGTGTCAATCATCTAATGTAATCCTGGGCTCTACACACCCTCCGCCAACCTAGTCCCCATATATGGGGGACAAGGGGAGAGCAACGGACTTAACTCATGCTTCCTTCATGCTTGAGTGTCCAAGTTGCTCTTTTACACCTGACAGGGGGGAGTTTCCCTGGTTGGACGTAGCGCGTGGAAGGAACACGTTATTCCAACCAGTTCCTTTCCCCTCCATCAGGCGCCCCGGCTGGCCAGGGGGAGGCAGTTTAGAGACCAGGATTACTGCATGTTTTTGTGAGGGTACCTACCCTAGGGGACACGGGGAGAACATGCAAACTCCACACAGAAAGGCCCTTTCGCCAACCCCGCCTTCGGGTATGGGCACTGATGACGCGGAAACACGCCGCCAGCACCCACAGCGCCCCGAGCGGGAATCGAACCCAGGACCTTCTAGCTGTGAGGCGACAGCACTACCAACTGTGCCACCGTGCCCCACCGTGCCCCATGCTTTGTTAAATTGTTAAATTGACGCATACACGCACACACACACACACACACACTCCTCTCCTCTCTCTCTCTCTGTCGCTCTAATTAATTAGTCTCATGTCACGCAGCTCCGTCTAGATGCCTATGCCATAGAAAGCACAAAGGTTTTCAGAAAACCGTCAAGTAATTTGTAGAATCCGGTCTAAATGGGTTGTATACCCCATTTTAGGCGGGGAACCCCTTTTGGTGTTAGCATTACGTATATGCTTTAGCTATTGAAAAATAGCAGATCTACAAGCTCGTCGAGTGGCGCGCTACGAGCTTGTAGGTCTGCTATTTTTGAAAATTTTAAGATTTTTTTTAGAATCTGATCTCAGGTCAGAATGGGTTAATAATGAAAACTGTCAGGATGTAATAGACATTTTTAGAATCTGATCTCAGGTCAGAATGGGTTAATAATGAAACTGTCGGGATGTAATAGACATCTTTAGAATCTGATCTCAGGTCAGAATGGGTTAAAGTATACCTTGCGTCCGTCCACGGTGTAGAGCCGGTGGACGTGGAACTGCATGACGTGGGACGCCTCGTCCAGGAAGGCCCGGAGACTCCGGCCGTTCCTCCTGCCCAGCACCACGGTCCTCCTCAGGCCCGGCTCGCTGTTCTTCACCAGGAGGATCCTCCGGCGCTGGCCGAGAAGAACCGGAGGATGAGGCTGGCCCGCGGACGGTGGTGCGGGGGCCCGCGGCGGCCGCCTAGCGCCCTGGTACTGCCAGACCACGGGCCTCTTCCCGGCCAGCTCCAGGTCCACGGGCTTGGCCTGGCCGCGGCGGTCGGAGCACAGGTAGCAGCCGCCGTCCCGCAGCTGCTCCAGGTGCTTGATGCTGCGCGTGCCCCGCGGGGTGGTCACCGTGCGCACGCCGAACGGCAGCGGGACCTGGTTGGTTCAGACAACAGACAAGACACCTGGTTGGTTAAGGCCTCGCTCACACCTAAGACACACTGCCTAAGGCCTCGCTCACACCTAAGACACACTGCCTAAGGCCTCGCTCACACCTAAGACACACTGCCTAAGGCCTCACTCACACCTAAGACACCTGGTTGGTGAGGCCTCGCTCACACCTAAGACACACTGCCTAAGGCCTCACTCACACCTAAGACACCTGGTTGGTAAGGCCTCACTCACACCTAAGACACCTGGTTGGTGAGGCCTCACTCACACCTAAGACACCTGGTTGGTGAGGCCTCGCTCACACCTAAGACACACTGCCTAAGGCCTCGCTCACACCTAAGACACACTGCCTAAGGCCTCGCTCACACCTGAGACACACCTGGTTGAGTGGTTGGTGAGGCCTCACTCACACCTAAGACACATGGTTGGTGAGGCCTCGCTCACACCTAAGACACACTGCCTAAGGCCTCGCTCACACCTAAGACACCTGGTTGGTGAGGCCTCACTCACACCTAAGACACCTGGTTGGTGAGGCCTCACTCACACCTAAGACACCTGGTTGGTGAGGCCTCGCTCACACCTAAGACACACTGCCTAAGGCCTCGCTCACACCTAAGACACACTGCCTAAGGCCTCGCTCACACCTAAGACACACTGCCTAAGGCCTCGCTCACACCTGAGACACACCTGGTTGAGTGGTTGGTGAGGCCTCACTCACACCTAAGACACATGGTTGGTGAGGCCTCGCTCACACCTAAGACACACTGCCTAAGGCCTCGCTCACACCTAAGACACCTGGTTGGTGAGGCCTCGCTCACACTTAAGACACTCTGCCTAAGGCCTCGCTCACACCTAAGACACACTGCCTAAGGCCTCACTCACACCTAAGACACCTGGTTGGTGAGGCCTCGCTCACACCTAAGACACCTGGTTGGTGAGGCCTCACTCACACCTAAGACACCTGGTTGGTGAGGCCTCACTCACACCTAAGACACCTGGTTGGTGAGGCCTCACTCACACCTGAGCAGTGTTGTTTTCGTCGACTAAAACTAAGACGAAAAATGTTCGGCGACTACCTATTTTCACTGACGAAAACTAAATGAAAACTAAGCTACGATGACTAAAACTAAGACTAAATATAGTGACAATTTCGTCAACAGATAAAAACTAGACTAAAATGTTAGGAAGGGACTAGTGGACAAGAGATCCAGTAAAAGTAATTTTACACTTGGTTGTATGCTGAAAATAGCAGATCTACAAGCTCACAACGCGTCGCAGCGCTGTGAGCTTGTAGATCGGCTATTTTCAGCAAGTGTAAAACAGTCCTTACGACGGCATCAATGCCCACCAAAATACATTTTAGTCGACTAAATCAACTGTCGATTTAGTCGACTAAAATCTCATGACATTTAGTCGACTAAAACTAGACTAACACTAACACATTCCAGGTGACTAAAATGTGACTAAAACTAAATGAAAACTATTCAAAAGACTATGACTAAAACTACACTGCACCTAAGACACACCTGCATGCATTTCCAATAGGAGTCACATGGGTTGGAAGACAGCCTTCCAACCATGTTTGTCATGAAACCATGTGACTCCCATTGGAAATGCATGGAGGCGCCCATGACACACAGAAGACACAGGACACAAGTGTGTCTTCCGTGTGTCTTAGGTGTGAGTGAGGCCTTAATAAACAAGACAAGACGCCCCCGACAGACACACGCACGCACACACACACACGCACGCACGCACATTTAAATTTATTTATTTGAGACCACGTTTATAAAATAACAGCTCATATAATCTCTGTGACATGGCTTTAAATGGAAGTTCTTTTTTTTTTAGTTCCACAGATAATTCCCCTGCTAATCCGAATGAAATAAATGGTGTCTAAAAAGATTAGTGTTTTATTGTTGGTGAGAAGGGCAGCTGAAAAGTGCAATTGTGTCTAAAGCAGCAACAACGCGCTAGATTGGCTGTCACTCTGGGGAGGGGGGGGGGGTAGGCGACCGGAAATAGGCCAATATAACGGCATAAAACTGCCCCAAAACGGCTACAAAACAGCAAAAATGTTGCGTGCGCGTGAAGAGGGGGGGGGGGGGCTTTCTAGCTTCAGTGCCCAGGGGCCCTCAGAGGTGTTAATCCGGCCCTGTTCGGCATAGAGTAGCGCAAACGTCGATCACTCTCTGCTGATTTCTGATCGTCTGCACCTTTGTTAAATTGACGCACACCCACACACACAAACACACTCCTCTCTCTCTCTGTCGCAGTCAAATTTCTTTGGACTGAAACTTCATTTAGGCCCCCTGCCTGATTCAATAACTAACCCGGTGGTGCGTCATACGCTGAGAGTGTGGGCCCAGTTCAGGAAAACTTATAATTATAGAGACCTCTCCCTGATCAGTCCTGTGGCTTCCAACCACCTTTTTGTTCCATCAATGCAAGACGTGACCTTTCAGAGTTGGCATGGAAAGGGCATCAAATGGTTTAGAGACCTGTTTGTGGGAGAGAGGTTTGCATCCTTTGATCAAATTTCAACGAAATATAGTCTACCTAGACCACACTTCTACAGATTTCTGCAGGTCCGGCATTATGTGAGCTCTATATTACCTGGCTTCCCTAATAAGCCTAATCCTAACCCTATTGATGAATTTCTGTCTTTGGACCCAATGACTAAGGGCACCATTTCAATATTATATGATACCATTTCAAATTCGAGGCCAGCACCCTTAGATAAAATAAAGGCTGACTGGGAACATGATCTGGGGCTCACACTGTCTGAGGAAGTATGGGATTCTGTTTTCTCTTCTATACACAGGTCCTCTCTCTGTGCAAGACATTGCTTAGTGCAGTTTAAAATAGTCCATAGAGCTCATATGTCTAAGGCTAAACTGGCTAGTATTTATCCTGACGTAAGTCCTACCTGTGACAAGTGCAAGAGCGGAGATGCAACTCTGTTCCATCAGTATTGGATGTGTCCAAAATTACAACCATTTTGGGGGAATGTGTTTAAGACTCTGTCCAACATTTTACACCAAAATCTAGACCCAGATCCCTTAATGGCTCTCCTTGGCACTGCTGGAAGGGATGACCTTCCTCTAACACGCATAGAGTGTCGTATGGTCGACTTTGCCTTATTGCTCGCTAGGCGTGCCATTCTGTTCAAATGGAAGGATGCTGCCCCGCCCGTGCTCTGTCAGTGGCTTCGTGATATAATGTCCTGTCTCGAGTTGGAGATGTTAAGGTTTTCAATTGCCGGCTCTGAAAAAAAGTTTTACAAAACCTGGGCTCCGTTTATGACATTTTACCACAACACACAAACGGTATAGTGTGCCGTGCCTATGCCTCGGCCACGCCAACCACAACTGAAACAAATTCTGCTCTGCTAGTAAAATCTGCTTTATTATTTTTATTTACATTACATTAATTATGTATGCATGTATTTCGTATATAGATATATATATGTATTTTCCAACTATCCTTGGGATTGTGGGTGGGGGGTGGGTGGGATAGGGGATGGAGCTTTATTTTTTATTTATTTTTTCATATTTGATATGTCTCTGTCTAATGCTTGCCCCTGGGTTTGTTTGTAAAAAGAAAAAAACTTCAATAAAAAGATTTTGAAAAGAAAAGAAACTTCATTTAGTTTTAGTCACATTTTAGTCACCTGGAATGTCTTAGTGTTAGTCTAGTTTTAGTCGACTAAATGTCATAAGATTTTAGTCGACTAAATCTACAGTTGATTTAGTCGACTAAAATGTATTTTGGCGGGTATTGATGCCGTCTAATGAGTGTTTTTACACTTGCTGAAAATAGCCTATCTACAAGCTCGCGTCGCGTTGAGACGTGTTGTGAGTTTGTAGATCAGCTATTTTCAGCATGCAACCAAGTGTAAAATGACTTATACTGGATCTCTTGTCCACTAGTCCCTTCCTAAAATTTTAGTCTAGTTTTTATTTGTCGACCAAATTGTCAGTATATTTAGTCTTAGTTTTAGTCATCGTAGCTTAGTTTTCATTTAGTTTCCATTTGTTTTTGTCAGTGAAAATAGGTAGTCGACGAACATTTATCGTCTTAGTTTTAGTCGACGAAAACAACACTGCTCTGCCGCTCTAATTAATTAGTCTCATGTCGCACAGCTGCGTCTAGATTCTCCCAGCGGATCCTGCCGGGAGCTGCCCTATTCCACAGAAAGCAAAAGGTGGACCCCAGGCTACTATTCTACATCTGACGGTTCTGACCCCAATGCACCGACGGTGACTGACCTTTTGGGAAAGGTCGTCCAGCAGAGCGTCGAAGCACTTGAAGCTGCGTCTGTGAATGGCCATCCTGAAGCCCCCGAACTGGTTGTCGCCGCTCCGGAAGAAGGTGATGCGCTTTGCAGGCGGGGCCGAGGTCACGCGGGCGCGGCGCGGCGGGCCAGGGGGGGTGGAGGCGGAGGAGGTGGTGGTGGGCGGGGCGGTGGGTGGCGAGGGGGGGGCATGGTCAAACGGGGGCCGGGGGTCCCACAGCCCTTCCGGGGCTGAGGGGTTCATGCTGCCCTCTCACGCAGGCCTGAAGACAAAACACACAAACAGATGCCAGTGTGAGCCGGTTAGCACATCTGCTAAAAACAAAACCTTGTAAATCAGAGGGGAAAAATAAAAACTAAATGAAGACTTTGTTTCCTTGCTATACATTTTTACAGCGCAGAATACATGCGCGTGCGCACGGCACGCACAAATGAACACACACAAGCACAAACATGCCCGCAGAAAACCAAAAGTGTTGATCAGGACACACGTTTGTTTGAGGTTTTGGGACAACTAAACATGGTGACAGGAATGCACAGTCCACTTCCGTGCTTTGCTTGCGCGCGTGTGTGTGTGTGTGTGTGTGTGTGTGTGTGTGTCCCCTGCTTTTGTGTTGCTTCTTTCCAGTGTGACAGATAGTTTTCCTTTTGCTGTTTTATAATTTGGTTTAGTCCAATGGGTTTTCTATCTCGTGGCTCTGTTTGTGTTTGTGCCCGGAGTTCCAGGGCCAGCTGGCACACACTCTGTCCTCTGCATTTCTTCATGCCAGGCACCGCACACACTCTGCCCTCAGCATGGAAGAATCCACTCACAGATGAGAGGACTCGCACTCACATGCACGTGCACTTGAAGCTTTCAACTGATTTATCTTGCAGTCCTCCAACGCTGTGAAATTAATTCAGTTGCATTAGCCTGCTGTAGACATCTATTAGAGAGATTATAAAGACAGAGCTCTCTCATAACCAGCTACGTTTAGAGACACCGAGTGCACACACACACAGTACAGAACCAGCCTTTGACTGAGCACTGCAGTGCACACACAGTGTAAGAGCCATTATGACCTAATGTTTTGCTGATTGACAGTGTCACTGCAGCTTGGTCAGTGTCGGGGGCCAGCCCATGCAAGGTATTTAACCAGGCTCTTCCTGATCAGGCACAGGTGTTGCCAGTGGCAGACGGCAGAGGCTAACAGTTTTCCACTGTGTTCAGGAGGGCTGGTCGCCTGTGTTTGTTACAGTTTCTTTCTTAGTATTTTACCTGTATGTTGTATATAGGAAAATGACTGTGGAAAATAAAGCAAAGTTAAACTCAACGGACATGTTTTGGAGATCAGTTTGTATACTGTCTGGCACACGTACGAGCTTCCACCTGGCCGTCGGCAACCAGTAGTGCCATTAAGTATAGGACTTTATAGGCACTACATTAAGTAGAAAAACTACCTCGTTTCAACGGAAGCTGATTTGTTTTATTGGGAAGCAAATCAATGGAACCAGCCGGGCTCTTGGACAATCACAGGACGACGTGGAGTGTGTTGGTGGAGTGTGGACAGATGGGCACGACAGCAGCTGTGTGCAGCGAATGTGATCTTCCGCAAGGGTGTTCTGCCGTTTGAATGGCTTCTTTAGCAGTAATTGTTTATATAATGCACAATTAGGGGCCGGTGTGTAGAAGCCATTTCACTGTGTTTTGTATTTTTTGATTATTATTTCTGTTATTATTTAGCCTTATTAGTTTGGAGAATATTCTGTAGATAATTGGCTAATTGGGTTATTGTTTTGGGCACAGACGGGAACGCCTCCCAGGCCTATAGGGTTTAATTATGGACAGGTGTGGGGGGGGGGAGAATTCATGCACCTACGTGGATACATGGTTTTTACCAGTAGCACAGAAGAAGAGTAAACGTTTGTATTATGCACTTTTATTTCCAGTAAAAACAAAGCAAAATTAATGCAACTTGTGGACATTGAAGTTCTTCATGCCTGCCTATAGACCTACACCCATAGAATGGGTGCATCAGTGGGTTTGTCATTGAAATGTTTGAAAGCTGACAAACAGCACTTACAACACACAGTACAGAACCAGCTTTGAGCTATGTTTAGAGACACTGACTGCACACACAGTACAGAACCAGCTTTGAGCTATGTTTAGAGACACTGACTGCACACACAGTTCAGAACCAGCGTTGAGCTATGTTTAGAGACACTGTCTGCACACACAGTACAGAACCAGCTTTGAGCTATGTTTAGAGACACTGACTGCACACACAGTACAGAACCAGCTTTGAGCTATGTTTAGAGACACTGACTGCACACACAGTTCAGAACCAGCGTTGAGCTATGTTTAGAGACACTGTCTGCACACACAGTACAGAACCAGCTTTGAGCTATGTTTAGAGACACTGACTGCACACACAGTACAGAACCAGCGTTGAGCTATGTTTAGAGACACTGACTGCACACACAGTACAGAACCAGCGTTGAGCTATGTTTAGAGACACTGACTGCACACACAGTACAGAACCAGCGTTGAGCTATGTTTAGAGACACTGAGTGCACACACAGTACAGAACCAGCGTTGAGCTATGTTTAGAGACACTGACTGCACACACAGTACAGAACCAGCTTTGAGCTATGTTTAGAAACACTGACTGCACATATTCAACAACGCAAGCGTAAAAAAAAAAGCTAAACAGAATCTAAGTCTGGTGAGTCGCGGGCGTGTGCACGTAACGACCACGCTTGCAACAAATTCACGGGACCGCGTTCACGTAAATATGCGCTTGCGTTGTCGCAACCACGACTTCTCAGAGCAAAAAAACGCAGGTCTCGTTGGAAATGAACTGCTGGTGGGCGCGTTTTATCGCTCCCGTTTGCACGGCCCTTTAGAGAGATTAAAGACAGAGCTTTCTCATAACCAGCTATGTTTAGAGGCCCTGCACACACAGTACAGATGCAGCCTCTTTGGAGAGGACATAAACGCTTCTGCCCTGCTTCTCAAGAGCCCACACAAACCCCTACATTGCATAACCAGCGATTACTGGTTCACTCCAGTTCATAGATGTAGACTCCATATAGGTTAGTAACTTACTAGTGACATTACTGAGCAAAATAGGCAACATTTAGAAAATGTCTTCTAAATCCTGACAGTTTTCTGAAATACCTCATATGTTTCCGTTTGCAGTGGTGCTCAATATGTCATGTCATGGACCCCAAAAATGATATGTAATTGGCCGCCATCTGAAAATGCGTTTTTCCAGGAACCCCTCAGAAGCAAAGATTTGAGTTAAAAAAACATTTGCTCTGAAAGAATAATATATATTCAAAGATTTGTGATTTTGAGATTTAACTTTAATTTAAAAAAATCACGCTCTCAAGAGTTCAATTATTGTTAAACATATGCATTACTTAATTTCTACACAAGACGATTTTATTTTTATTATGGTACGTTTGCCCATTAGCTCTCCTATGGTAAACTAAAGTCTAAAACTAAACTAAAACCCATTTTAACCCACACAGACCTAGTCACAGTAACCCATGCATTTAGAGGAGTCATATCGGCCGAAACCCATTCTGACCGATTCCGATATTATCCCATTCTGAACGGGAACCCATTTCGGTGTTAGCATCATGTTATGCTTTAGCTATTAAAAAATAGCAGATCTACAAGCTCTACGAGCTTGTAGGTCTGCTATTTTTGAAAAATCAAAGAACGACATTTTTAGAATCTGATCTCAGGTCAGAATGGAAAACTGTCAGGATGTAGAAGACATTTTTAGAGTGTCAGAATGAGGTCAGAATGGGTTAAACAGAGGACCACAATGGAAACAAGCCTATGCCCATATATACTACAGGGGATTGGCCCAAAGCCACTGTTTAAGTGCCAGGGACGTCATCCCGTATCTAAATACGCTATGCACTGGATGCCATGCCCGTATAGACGTAAAAAAAAGAAATTACAATTCTTTTTTTTTTAACTATTTTTTTTAAACACCCTCTTTTTTTTATAATGGGAGATCTGGCACTCAGAGCCTAAACTGGTGACCACTAGGTGGCACTGAAGGAGTTAATAAAGTATTCAATCAAACAATAAATAGCATATACTCTTTTCCCAAGTGTCTGTTTTCACAACTAAATTCAATGTAGATTTTATTACATTTCTTTGCTGGTGAAAACCCGATTCAATAATATGTACTATTTTGAGACAATTCCGATACGGCATTTTTATGGCCGATAATATGGCCAATTCCGATTAATTGTGCATCCCTATTTATTTATCACCTCCCGGTTAGACTATACTCTCTCTATATTTGGGTCTGCCCCACTCCGCCTTCTCTCGCCTATACAGAGGGTCCAACTCTCTATATTTGGGTCTGCCCCACTGCGCCTTCTCTCGCCTACAGAGGGTCCAACTCTCTATATTTGGGTCTGCCCCACTGCGCCTTCTCTCGCCTACAGAGGGTCCAACTCTCTATATTTGGGTCTGCCCCACTGCGCCTTCTCTCGCCTACAGAGGGTCCAACTCTCTATATTTGGGTCTGCCCCACTGCGCCTTCTCTCGCCTACAGAGGGTCCAACTCTCTATATTTGGGTCTGCCCCACTGCGCCTTCTCTCGCCTACAGAGGGTCCAACTCTCTATATTTGGGTCTGCCCCACTGCGCCTTC
This sequence comes from Protomyctophum parallelum, assembly GCF_964188405.1. NCBI lineage: Eukaryota > Metazoa > Chordata > Actinopteri > Myctophiformes > Myctophidae > Protomyctophum > Protomyctophum parallelum. The sequence goes on along the minus strand of NC_139715.1, from coordinate 27,171,164 downwards.
TCTCGCCTACAGAGGGTCCAACTCTCTATATTTGGGTCTGCCCCACTCCGCCTTCTCTCGCCTACAGAGGGTAGACTGATAACTGGAACAAAGAAACAAGATCATATCACCCCTGCATTGGCAAAACTACACTGGTTACCTGTTACATTTCGCATTCAATTTAAATCCCTGCTCTTTGTATTTAAAATCCATTCAGGACGGGAACCTTTTTTGGTGTTTTAAGTCTCATGTTATACTTTAGCTATAACATGAGACTACATGAGACCTACAAGACCTACAAGCTCATAGCGCGGCACCGAGTGCCGCGCTATGAGCTTGTAGGTCTGCTATTTTTGAACAATCGTGAAAATGTGGCACAAATCTTCGAATATATATATATTCTTTCATAGCCAACGTTTGTAACTCAAATCTTTGCTTCTGGGGGAGTCCCTGGAACAACATATTTTTCAGATGGGGGTCGGCGGCCAATTACATATATTTTGGGGGTCCTTGACATGAAATAGTTTTTCAGAAAACGGTCATGATTTAGACGACATTTGTAGAATCGTCCTCAAGTCTAAATGGGTTACAGCCCTCAACGGCCTTGCCCCCTCCTATATTTCCGAACTAATAACTGTACCCCCTGCCACCAGGACACTAACAAACTCCTTGCAGTGCCCCCTTTAAATCTGAGAACCCTGAAAGGTGATCTGGCTTTCTCTGTAGCTGCACCTACACTCTGGAACCATCTTCCATTCCACATCAAGGCTTGGAGATTTTTAAATCAAACTTGAAAACACACCTTTTTAGTCTGGCTTTTAACACAGTGTGAATGTATTAAGGGACCAAGAAGACACGCAGTGACTTTGGTCACTTCTTGTTTTTGTGTTTATTTTTCTTCTTCTCCTTCTTCTTCCGCCAAAAATAGCTGTTCTGACTGAACCGTGCAGTCGTTTTTTGTGAAACTCGGTAATCTGGTAAAGGGCCATGCCAAACGATGACTATGTGAAGCCCATGACCATTGGCCAAATGGTGGCGCTATAGCACTGAAAATTGAAAATTAAGTTGAAAATGCAAACTTTGAACGTGCATATCTCATGAACCGTTTGACCGTTGGTAATGACACTTATACACATATTTGTCTCCTCATGCCGAACAACTTTCAAAATGTATCTTCTCCCAGAATCTTTGATCAAAATGCACAAAAACGTCTACACTTATATTCAGTGATTTCACTCAAAAAACCTTAGGTTTCGTTTTTGGCTGTGGGACCCAGCCTTTCGTCCAATCAGGATAGAGAGTCAAAAACGAAACCTACGTTTTTTTGAGCCCCAGGGGTTAACTGGGGACAGGGAGGAACTCCTTATATGGTCAGCACACTCTATAGTAGAGAGGATTATCACAACAAAACAAAAAAATAAGTGATATTTGAATTAAGTGAAATCACTGAATATACCTTTAAACTTTGGACTTATACGAACAAATAATCGTAACAGATTTATTTTAAGTGAAAAAATGAAGTTTTTATGAGCCAATGAAAATTTCTGTTTTGTGAAACCTCTCATGCACCTAATACGTCTACCAAATACGTTTGGTAGAGCTAATACCTATACTGCATGATGTTACTGTATAGAATGAGTCAACTGACAGTGTCTGCTTAGCTCAGTCGGTAGAGCTCTCACCTTTGGACCACAGGGTCACTGGTTCAAATCCAGGTAGCGACAACTCAGCCTGTTATTCTTATTTGTGCATATTGTTCTCTCTCTCTCTCTCTCTGTCTCTCTCTCCCCCTCTGTCTCTCTCTTTCTCTCTCTCTCTCTCTCTCTCTCTATCTCTCTCCAGCCCCCCCTAGTGTAATAGTAGTGTAATATAAGTGTAATAGTGTAATAAGTCTAATATTGTAATTAGTGTAATAGTGTAATAGTAGTGTAATAGTGTAATAGTGTAATAAGTAATACTGTAATAGTGTAATAGTGTAATAAGTGTAATAGTGCAATAGTGTAATAGTGGTGTAATAGTGTAATATGTGTATTCTGTCTTCTCTCTCTCTCTCTCCACCCCCCCTCTCTGTCTCTCTCTCCACCCCCCTCTCTCTCTCTCTGTCTCTCTCTCTCTCCACCGCCCTCTCTCTCTCTCCCTCTCCTTGGTCCCGCCTTATCGCTGCTTGCAGCTATATTTGTTGTTATTCTTGGCATTTATTATTGTATTACATGTTCTATTATTGCACTGTGGTATAGTCTATAATATAGATAATAACGGCTAGACCATATTATGGTCTCTATAATGTGCTATATAAATAAAATTGACTTGACCTGACTTTGGTACCAACATCAATACAGCATGGAATTGTGGACCTAATTTTATCTGACGATGACAAATATATTCCAAGTCTTGAGTCTGAGAGGCTAAACCTCATCATATGGTGGTCTGTGCCTCAAATGCTGCATAAATAATGGAACCGTTATAAAGTATAACATAATGCTTAACCCATTCTGGGCGGGAACCCCTTTTGGTGTTAGCATTATGGTATGCTTTAGCTATTGAAAAATAGCAGATCTACAAGCTCATAGCGTGCCACCGAGTGGCGCGCTACGAGCTTGTATAGGTCTGCTATTTTAGAAATATCGATGAAAAACCAGTGCTATAGATTAATCCACAGAGCGGTGTACGCAATCATAGCTACGGTGTCAACCGGCAGTAATGAGAGAGAGAGAGAGAGAGAGAGAGAGAGAGAGAGAAAGCATAACTGCAGGTCAGTGCTCTGTGGATTGACCCGTCTATAGAAACAACTGCCTGCTGCTGCTCATAAAGCGAGTTCTCTCCAGTCTCCGAATCCTCCTTTCAACCCTGACCTGACCTGCTGTTCTTTTTCCTCTGCTGAACCTGCACGGAATATCATTTTCATAGATCACCTGAGGCCCTTCCATCCTCATGCCTCAGCCTTTCTATAACTAGAACCCTACATAAAGATCAAGTGCATCTAATTTCTCACACATCCATCCAAACAGATATTCTTTGCAATAGTCGCAAAGTTCACTCCCCGGCCATCAGTACATGTTGGCCTTGAATTGTTTCATAGCCCCGTTCTCCATTCCCCCCACCCCTCCCACAGTAAAATGCTGTTAGAATGGAGCTAGTTGTCTTCATTCTTCATTTATTTTCTATTTTTTTCCACGAATGGTAGTGTCATGAACTAAGGATGTCCCGATACCCCGATCCGATCCTGATACCAGAGAATAATATATATATATATATATATATATATATATATATATATAATAATAAATATTTTGAAGTCCACTAACCGGGAATAGTGTTTATAGCTATCTAGCTATATATATATATATCTCGTGTTGTGTTTATATCAGACTCCTCACTCATATGTGCACTTGCAGTTTGGGGCAACTCGAAAGCAAACTCCACATGCCCCAATTTTATTTACCTGCCATAGTGTCAACCCCCTTACACCCCTGTGTCGGATGATCGGTGGTTAGACTGGCATATTCGCGGATACCGATATGACCCGATATGACCAAAATAATGGCCGATCCGATACTTTTCAGATACCGACACAGTATCGGGACATCTCTATTCTGGAGCGGTATACTCACACATGCACCGTTTCTTTTCGTCACCCTGGAGCTCCAGTGTGACAAATAGTACATAATGTGAGTCTCAGGACACTATTAACCCATTCTGACCTGAGGTCAGATTCTAACGCACAGAATAATGGTGGTTCTTTAATGCATTTTGACCTGAGATCAGATTAAAAAAATGTTTTAAATCCTGACAGTTTAAAAAAATAGCAGATCTACAAGCTCATAGCGCGCCACTCAGCTTGTAGATCTGCTATTTTTCAATAGCTAAAGCATAAAGTGATGCTAACACCAAAAGGGGTTCCGCCCAAAATGGGTTAAATGTGCTCCGATGCTATAAATCGCTGGGCACTCTGATTTAATGGATTAAATAACCCTGGGCATTCGGGAGGCGTTTGTTAATAGACGATTCATGGGGGGAAAAAAACTAGGAGCTACTAATATACCCGCATTAGAATGAAGACAACTAGCTTTATACCATTCTAGCTGCATTTTTACTGTGGGAGGGGGTGGTGGGAAATGAGGAACAGAACAGGAGGGAATCTATGCAACAATTGAAGGCCAAAATGTAAGTTGTGATTATGTGATATGGATCATTGTGCACTGCTTGAGAATAACCATTGCTGCTGTACAACATTGTTGTGTTTAACCCATTCTGACCGGGCAGCATCATGTTATGCTTTAGCTATTGAAAAATAGCAGATCTACAAGCTCATATCGCGCCACCGAGTGGCGCGATACGAGCTTGTAGGTCTGCTATTTTTGAAAAATCGAAGACACGTTTAGAATCTGATCTCAGGTCAGAATGGGTTAATAATGAAACTGTCAGGATGTAATAGACATTTTTAGAATCTGATCTCAGGTCAGAATGGGTTAGTGTTGTCCCGATCCTAATCGCGTGGTTGGATAATCGGGGTCATTTTCAAATGTTCGGTATCGGATCGGGAGCAAACAAACGTGATCGGGACATCCCTATAGTATCAATATCATATCAATATCATGATGATTAGACTGGATATTATCATTGTTGTCTGTGATTTTGGATGTGTGATAATATGGGCAAAACAATCGGTGTCGGCAGATACTCAAAATGAAATGATTGGAATCGGATTGGGAGCAAAACATGACCGGGACATCTCTAGTTGTGTGTTATATATATATATATATATATATATATTAGGGCTGCACAATATATCGTTATCGTATCGGTATCGAAGTATGAACATGCACAATATCAGTATCGCAAAAAGGCAACGGTATCGCGATATAGATATATCGTCGACATATCGATATATCGTCCACTTCTAAAGCCTCTGTTTTAGCCTGTGCCCCTCGGAAAATAAACCATCACTCCGTTTGTCCCTCTGTCCTGTTGTAGCCTGGCTCCAGCCCTGAATCGCTAGCCACGCCCATTAAGAAAATATGTTGATGCACGATATATCGTATCGTATCGATATCGAGATATCTGCCATATATGTCGTGATATATATTATATCGTATCTATATCGAGATATCTGCCATATATATCGTGATATGAATTTTTGTCCATATCGTGCAGCCCTAATATATATACATAGCTGTTGGTTAGTAAGTACACCTGCACCTTTGAGGATTACCATACTGCTTTTCCCAACCATCTGCACGGGTTAAGAACTAGGCTTTTTCTCCTACTGAGCCCTTACTAAACTTAATCCAACATCCTGGGAGGTTTACACGCACAGCACACACATATAGGTCCATTTGCTTATTCATTTGGCTATTCACATTATAAATAATATATATATATATTTTTAAATCACACCCGTGTGAAGTGAGGGGCGTTCTTATGTCTTATCATCCTACTCTTCATCATCATCATGCATGACATCATCATGACATCATCTCATTCTGGCCAATCGAAATCTGCGTCCTCACCTTCGTCTTCAATGTTTGTGTTTACTGGCCATAAGAGGGGCTATAAAAAAAAATATATACACTGTATATCTCATTTAGAGTGGGCTAAAGTTAAGCCATTCATTTAGACAATGAAAGATTATTCTGCAATTCAAGTGAGTTATAACCTAATCCTTTATCGCCAGTCATGGCCTCCTTTGAGGATGGCATGGTTAATTTCTAACACCATATACTGCATATAACCAGAATCCCAGAATCCCCCCCCCCCTTGTCCATTCACTCAATGGTCCAGGTCGTCAAAAGGGGGGGGGGGGGGGGGGGGGGGGGGTCCGGGACCCTCAGAGTTACCAGAGGCCACCAAATGTTTATGTGAAAATACACAGAATACTCAATCCAACATACTGTATTAACAAAGACAATGTGTAAGCAAAGAAACTAATGTAATATCATGTATGTATGTATGTATGTATATAAGTTTGAAACTATAGGAAGACAGCAAAGCTGCAGCGTCACTCCAAGGAAGCATTTACGACTACACGCCACATAACAGCCGATATATCCACTCTACAATCCTTTTTTACATAGCACTATACATACCGTACCACCCATATAACATCACTGTCCACATATCCATAACCAAAAGGTAAACATTTACACCAGTTTCTTTCCAACTATAGTCCAATTTTCTTTTCTTACATTGTCAGGAAACATGGTCCAGAGATGAGTGAAGGAAAATGAACAAAACAAAAAGGCAATTCCTTATTTTTTTTCTCTCTGCAGGATCCGACAGCTCCACAGCCGAGCTATAAAACCAGTGATGTTTTTGGTTCTTTCTCTTTAATTCGGAGAGGTCAGCATCTCCACGACTTTGTGCGCTCTCCGGGGTTAAAATGGACACGGGTAACGACGATACCATGGAGTAAGAGAACGAATAGGGGTGGGTGGGGAGGGAGGGAGGGGGGGTTGAACGCACGAAGGGAAGAGAAGAGAGGAGAGAGAGGAGGAGAGAGAGGGCTAAGGATAGAAAGAAAAGCCTGCTTAAGCATCTGTGATCTGGCCAGGGCGTGCTAACGAACCCGTGGGTTCATTAGGGTACTGTGAGGCCAAATGGAGGTGATGCCTGGGGGGGGGGGTGGTGGTGAGACAACAAGTCATATTCGGGTGAAAGCGCAACAGACCTGCACCTGCAGACTAAAAAAACCTTTTGGTTTGGTTTGTGGTTTTGGATAAAGTGTTAAATATAGAAGTCAAATGGACATGTGGCTTTATGACCCCTGCACTCTCCCATGGTCCTCTTTGTTCTAATCTAAGCAGATTAGAACAACTATTTGTAAACACTATTTATCACGAGTCACGAGTCACGAGTCCACACAGTAGCAGTGCTGTTTTTGTTTTAGTTTTAGTCATAGTTTTAGTAACATTTTACCTGCAATGGTTTAGTGTTAATCTAGTTTTAGTCGACTAAATATCATAAGATTTTAGTCGACTAAAATACATTTTGGCAGGCCTTGTAGCCGTCGTAATTACACTCCACACACACACACACACACACACACACACACACACACATACCGGAATCAACACGGCTATAGGAAGATGTCCTCTGTCATGTGGGTTGGGTACGGTAGAGAAGCCAACATGGCTAGTGAAGATGTCCTCTGTCATGTGGGTTGGGTACGGTAGAGAGGCCAGACAGAGAGACAGCATTATTCTGGCGAGCACCTTCATGCCAGCAACGGTGAAGAGACAATAGAGAGGCCCTTTCCTGCTGCTGCTGCTGCTGCTGCAGCAGTCACTTCTTTTCCATAAGTCAATCAAAGGAGAAGGTGCCGTTCCTAATCCAGCTACGTACTGATCTGATGAAAGCTTATACGACATGATGAGACACATGCAAAGTCAGCCTATCGCCTGCAGCAACATTCAGAAAGTGCTAAATGCAGATGGCTGCTACGCTTCACAAATCATTGCATTGGTGGCTGTGGTAGCAAACTAACAATGTAATGACATAGGCTCTGAAAGTGTCCCTTTGCAGACCCACAAGCTCACGTCTACGTTGTGAGCTTGTAGGATTTTAACTTGCATTACTCTTCGACCTTCCTCAGGCATGCCTAAGGAATGTCCAAAGACAATATCAGATATACAATCTCACAACGCGTCGCGCTGCGACGCGTTGTGAGATTGTATATCTGATATTTTCAGCACGCAACCAAAGTGTAAAATATGTCATTACAACGACATCAAGGCCTGTCACATTTTAGTCGACTAAATCAACTGGAGATTTAGTCGACTAAAATCGTATGACATTTAGTCGACTAAAACTAGACTAAACACTAGAACATTCCAGGTGACTGAAAAAAAGCTATTCTCCTGAATGCTGCCTTCCAGAATGACATGGAATGGAGTGGGAGGGGCGGGGCAAGTGCATTTCTTCCACTATGTAGTAAATGCTGCATTCGTGGTTTGGAGAGGGCAGTTGTTTTACAGACAGGTAAAAGGGCAGGGGCTGAAGCCCCCTTTGATGTCTATGTTGTGTGCACGAGAGAGAGAGAGAGAGAGAGAGAGAGAGAGAGAGTGTCAGGGTGAGGAGAGAAAGCCACCTAATCACAGTGTGCATGAAATGCAAAAGGTTTAATTTTGACTTTTAGATTGAGAGCTTCGCTTATACCAGGAAGCACAACTCTCTCTCCTCCACCTTCTGTATCTTTTTACCCCCCTCCTTTCTTCCCATCAAATGCGCACTCACACACGCACACACGCACACACTTGTAATCACTGTACTTAACACATTCTGACCTGAGATCAGATTCATACGAGGTTTCCACTGGACACACACTGGTCTGATTAAGAGGCATCTGTTTCCCAGTAGGGAGTCTATTGTTGAGACTAGAGCCCTTGAAACACAGATAATTGTGTGTCAGTACAACGATGTTATTACTCCAACATTAGCATGGATAGTCAATTAGTCATACATTAAAATGTCACTTTAAACTACAATTTACAATTTAGGCCTTTAGCAGACGCTGCTATATATCCAGAGCGACTCAAAGTCCGGAATTCACAATGTACTCAAGTAAAAGGACAAAGGCATTGGCATCAAAATGTACTTAAAGTACTAAAAGTAAAAGTACTCATCATGCAGAATATTCCATTTCAAGTTATAAAAAAAAGATCTTTTGAAAATATGCGGATCTACAAGCTCATAGATTGGCAATTTTCAAAAAAATGTGTTTAACCCATTCTGAACGGGCACCCATTTTGGTGTTAGCATCATGTTATGCTTTATCTATTGAAAAATAGCAGATCTACAAGCTCATATCGCGCCACCGAGTGGCGCGATACGAGCTTGTAGGTCTGCTATTTTTGAAAAATCGAAGAGCGACTGACATTTTTAGAATCTGATCTCAGGTCAGAATGGGTTCATCAGACCAGTGTGTGTCCGGCGGAAACTTCGTATGAATCTGATCTCAGGTCAGAATGGGTTAAACTAGAGCACATTTTGTAGACTGGTGGCTCTACTAACTACTGTGGCTGCAACGCCCTCTTGTGGCTGTATATGATTCTGTGACTTTTTTCTGTGATTCTGTGAATCTGTGCAGTGGAGTTTGTGACTGTGATCTACCTCAGCAGAGGCAGTGTTGATTTAGTCGACTAAAACTATGACGAGCAATGTTCGTCGACTACCTCTTTTCACGGACGAAAACTAAATGGAAACTACATGAAAACTAAGCTCTGATGACTAAAACTGAGACTAAATATATTGACCATTTTCGTCAACAAATACAAACTAGACTCAAATGTTAGGAATGGACTAGTGGACAAGAGAACCAGTATAAGTCACTTTACACTTTGTTGCATGCTGAAAATAGACAATCTACAAGCTCACAACGCGTCAGTGTAAAATCAGTCATTATGACGGCATCAAGGCCTGCCAAAACACATTTTGTTCAACTAAATCAACTGTACATTTAGTCGACTAAAATCTTATGATATTTAATCAACTAAAACTAGACTAACACTACAACATTCCAGGTGACTAAAATGTGACTATGACTAAAACATGCTGCCAAAAACACTGACAAACGCATAAACACTCAACCAATAGTCAAGACACCAAATAAAGACTTATCTTCAACAGTTGAAATGCAAGAGAAACACTAGGCCTATATTATATACAGTATATTCCTATATCCCAGGCTGATATAGGAAGCAAGATCATGCAGCGATCCCCACGCCAAGAAATATATAATAATATAATATTTTTGTGTAACATTGAACCTGGATTGATTGATTGATTGAAATATGTATTAACACTTTGCAGAATTACAGTACATTTCAAGAACTCAATACAAACACTGTTAACTGTGAGTGGACGACCCAATAAAGCATTACACTTGTTTACAAGAGGCTCCACCTTGTTCAATTCATCAAAACATTTAGAGACGTACAAATAGACACTTCTATATAGTCAAAGAACAGAACAGGAATTCATCATAAAGGAGGTAAAAAGGGTAAATGGTAAATGGTGCATTTATAATATAGCGCCTTTATCCAAGGCGCTTTCCATAGATTGTGCATTACATTCACCCATTCACGCACACATTCATACACCGATTGCAGCGGAAGCCATGCAAGGTACCAACCAGCACATCAGGAGCAATTTGGGGTTCAGTGTCTTGCCCAAGGACACTTCGACATGTAGACAGGAGGAGGAGCCGGGATTCGAACCACCGACCCATGGATCATCCATGGACGACCTGCTCTACCTCCCGAGCCACAGCCGTCAGAAAAGGAACATACAGTGAGGGGGGAAAGGGTGGGTGGGTGGGTGGTGGCCGGGTTCAGATTTTACAGGGTCCAGTTTTAACTGCTGTCCAGCTGATGTGCCCTTCTCATCCATCAGTTATGTGTGTGTAGCAGGAATGAATATATATATTATATAATAATATAGAATATTAATATATATATATAATAATATATAGGTGTGTATAGCAGGAATGAAATGCAAGGAAAATTCAGCAGTGGTTCCCAAACTTTTTCATGTCAAGGACACTCATTACTAGCCCACGGACCCCCATTTGAAAAGATATGCCAGGGACCCCCATAAGATTTTTACGGCTCTAGCAGTGATTCTCAACCCGTTTAATGTCAAGGACCGCCAGTGTGACATGCATCTGATTAGGCTACAGTCCCCCATTTAATGGCATTTTCATCTCTGTATATTGTAAAATCAATGTTAATTTAACTCTGAGAGTGTACGGGTCCGTTTGGTTCCATTTGTACACTCTCAAGACAAGAGTTACAGACCCATTTGGTTCCAAACTATCATTTAGCTATAAGGTGGACCCTCATGGAACTCCCTCAAGGACCCCTGGGGGTCCCCGAACCCCACTTTGGGAACCACTGCTTTAGACTGGGGGCAGCAGTTACTCAGCGGTTGAGCGGCCAGATGGAGAACCACAAGGTTCGATCCCGGACTCCTCCACGGTCCTTGAGCGAGACTCTGAACCCCGGCTTGACTACTGCAATGCACTTTTTTCAGGACTGCCTAAGAAAACAACTGACAGATTACAACTTGTCCAAAATGCAGCAGCCAGAGTTTTAACTAGAACTAAGATGAGAGAACATATTACTCCAGTTTTGGCATCACTGCACTGGCTTCCGGTTGTTTTTAGGATTGATTTTAAAATTATTTTACTTGTCTATAAAGCCCTCAATGGTCTCGCACCTTCCTACCTACATGACTGCTTGCCTAAATATGTCCCAAACCGCCCGCTAAGGTCTTCCACTGCTGGCCTGCTCGCTTTGCCTAAAAAAATGGCAACAAAAAAATACGGGGAAGCAGCTTTTTGCTTCTACGGGCCATCGGCATGGAACAAGCTCCCACTGTACCTTCATCAGGCAGCCTCTGTAGACATTTTTAAAGCTCAGCTCAAGACCCACTTCTACAACATTGCCTTTAAGTGATCTTATATTTTTTGTTATTCATGTCCTCAATGTATTGCATTACTGCTTGTTTTTTAATGTCGTTGCCTTGCTTTTCTTTTATGCTTTGCTTTTATTTTATTCTCCATTGTTCTGTAAAGCACTTTGAGCTGCATTTGATGTCATGAAAGGTGCTATACAAATAAAGTTTTATTATTATTATTATTTATTATTAATTGCTCCCAATGTGCAAGTTTGATGCCTTGCATGTATGGTTTCCTCCGCCATCAGTGTATGAATTATTTACAGTATGTGGCAGTGTTGTTTTCGTCGACTAAAACTAAGACGAAAAATGTTCGTCGACTACCTTTTTTTTCACTGACTAAAACTAAATAAAAACGAAATAAAAAAGAATCTATGATGACTAAAACTAAGACTAAATATACTGTCAATTTCGTCAACAAATAAAAACTAGACTAAAATGTCAGTAAGGGACTAGTGGACAAGAGATCCAGTTTTATGCTGGGTTGCATGCTGAAAATAGCAGATATACAATCTCACAACGCGTTGCGCTGCGACGCGTTGTGAGATTGTATATTTGCTATTTTCAGCATGCAACCAAAGTGTAAAATATGTCATTACAACGACATCAAGGCCTGTCGAAACACATTTTAGTCGACTAAATCAACTGTAGATTTAGTCGACTAAAATCGTATGACATTTAGTCGACTAAAACTAGACTAAACACTAGAACATTCCAGGTGACTAAAATGTGACTAAAACTAAGTGAAAACTAAGAGACTATGACTAAAACTAAAATAGAAATTTGCTGCCAAAAACAACATTCCTCCAGGGTCCTTGAGCGAGACTCTGAACCCCTAATTGCTCCCAATGTGCAAGTTTGATGCCTTGCATGTATGGTTTCCTCCGCCATCAGTGTATGAATTATGTACAGTATGTGTGGGTGAATGTAAAGCGCTTTGGATAAAAAGTGTAATATAAATGCACCATTTACCCTTTAGACCTGCATGATTGCATCTATAGCTCAAGACACTTTTCTTTTCCCCTTTTACCTCCTTTATGATGAATTCCTGTTCTGTCCTATTCTGGCTATATAGAAGTGAAAATGTACTCGAGTAAAAGTACAAAGGTATCGACATCAAAATGTACTTAAAGCACTAAAAAGTAAAAGTACTCATTGTGCAGAATGTGCCATTTCACAAGTTCAAAATGTGTACAAAATCTATTGAACAGTGTTACATAACAAACCATAACAATCAAACAGCGGGCAGAATTAAAATTACATTATCAAGGGAATTAAAAGCATTGGTTATGGGTTTAAAATATAAAACTACTATAAAAGTGGGTCTTTAATTTAGTTAAAAAAATAGCCAAGTAGCTAGATCTCAGTAGGCGTAAGTAGGCTACCTAAGTAAAAGTACTTAGTTACTTTCCACCACTGCCTCCTCCTCATATTGAATGATGATGAGATAATATGAGTCACCTGTTGTTCCACAGAATATATCCCACACAAGTGGAGCCACACAGACAGACGCACACGTGCACGTGAGCGCATGCATTATCATTGCACGCACGCACGCACACACACACACACACACACACACACACACACACACACACACACACACACGGACTATAGTAATCACATTTACATATAGGCTATAATAATCACACATTGGTTTAATTACTATACAATCAGTGCAATTCAAGAGGTTTTTTTTAGAAGTAGCCTATATATAAAATCCATAAACTCACCAACAATACGCATCGCTTATATGCTGCCTTCAAATCGCTGATGATGTTGTTGTTGTTGTTGTTGTAGTGTCAAACGTGATCAGCTGGGAAGCGACACATTAGCGACGTTTAATAATCCTCATCCTGGGCTCGTACTCTCGTAGCCCACAACATCTGAATCAATCACGGTTCGGTTTGGTTCAAGACTTTTCTCCAATATAAATATACATCCCTGCCGGGTGGGTGTGAAACATTAAATAACCATATCATGGGATGCCCGCGCGAGAATTATTTTCAGCTCCGTTATATATCTTCATAGATATTAGCCTAAAATAAAAAATGGTATTATAATCCAGAGGAGCGAGCGAGAAGATAATGGCTTGACAATGAAACAAACTATAGTGTAAATAAAGAGTGCAGCATGGAGGACTGACTGGTCACCTGTCCTCCTGGAAGAGGATTAGACGTTCATCCTGTTTGAGCCATCTGTGAAGTGAACCAACTCTGCTGTAATGAGCCTAGATACTATAGGCTACTCACTGACAGCTGTCTGTCCTTCTGTCTGTCTGTCTGTCTGTCTGTCTGTCGTTCGTTACTGGTTAAATTGGTCATTCGGTTACCGAGTCAACCTTATGAGCCGGTGCGTAGTGTAGCCTGCCTACTAACACCGATTATCAATTTAGCCTTAGATACAAATACTAATTGATTGAATCAAATGGACCCCATCCCATGCATGCGGTTCCGTCACCACACTATTTCATGTCAATTAAGGACCCCCGAAATCCGAATTGACACTAATTAGCCCCGCGGACCCCCCCCCCCCCCCCCATTTGGAAAGATATGCCAGGGACCCCCCCATAAGTAAGTTTTTTACAGCTCTAGCACTATATAGCAGTTATTCTCTCAACCCGTTTAATTTCAAGGACCCCCAGTTTGAGACGTGCATTAGTCTACAAGACAAACAACAGGGGTCGCTGTTTTCCCGAATATTTGACGACGTGATTCTCAGATTGCTGACCAACTAAAAACGACGTCAACGAACGCGGGGGGGCGCTGCGCACTCGCATCATACGTCTGTTTCGTTTCCCTGGCAACGGAACGCACTGACTGTCTGTAGCATAGTAGGCTATTATTATAGGCATAATGATGTCCTCCCTGACAGAGAGAGAAATGGCAGAGATAGCGACACTTAAGGTAGGCCCAATGATGTGTTCTGATCTAAGCTGGTCGTTTATTGCCCGACATGTCTGTCACACACACATATATGGTTCCACAAGTCAGTAGGCTATTGATTTTGGCAGCAAATTTCTATTTTAGTTTAGTCATAATAGTCTTTGGACTGAAACTAAAGTTTTAGTCATATTTTAGTCATCTGGAATATCTCAGTTATAGTTTTAGTCAACTATAAACTCATGTCATGCGATTTTTGTCGACTCACAACACGTCGCAGCGCGACGCGTTGTGAGCTTGTAGATCTGCTATTTCCAGCATGCAAACCAAGTGTAAAATGACTTATACCGGATCTCTTGTCCACTAGTCCCTTCCTAACATGTTAGTCGTCGAAATTGTCAGTATATTTAGTCTTAGTTTTAGTCATCTATAGCTTTAGTTTTTATTTAGTTTCCAACTAAACATTTTTCGTCTTAGTTTTAACCCATTTTGGGCGGGAACCCCTTTTGGTGTTAGCATCATGTCATGCTTTAGCTATTGAAAAAGAGCAGATCTACAAGCTCATAGCGCGCCACCGAGTGGCGCGCTACGAGCTTGTAGGTCTGCTATTTTTGAAAAATCAAAGAACCACTGACATAGAAACACAGCTTTTTCAGAAAACTGTCAGGATGTATAGAAGACATTTATAGAATCTGATCTCAGGTCAGGACGAAATCAACACTGGTGCTGGAGCATGCCATTCCCTGACCACCTGACCACTCCCTGACCACCTTGACCTTTGACCCGTCAGAGAGAAGAGGGGATCCAGAGGCTGGGCGGTCACTTCGTGTGGGCGGAGTTCTCAGGGTCACGGCGACACTTCCATCAGCAGTTCACGTACGACGTCACGTCGTTCGCCGTGGCGCGCGGCTTCCCCTGGTCACATGTGATCCGCGTGGCCGACATGGCCAAAGACCTCTTCCCGCGGATGGACGGTTAGCACAGAGCGGACTGATTGATTGATTGATTGATTGATTGAAGTATTTATTAACAGTTTGCAGAATTACAGTACATTCCAAGTACAACGCAATGCAAAAACTGTCAACTGTGAGTGGACGTAATAAAGTATTACACTTGTTTACAAGAGGGTCCACCAGGACACACCACGTCCCCCTCTCTCTTTCTCCTTTAGACAACTTTAGAAAGTTGAAGACTGTAAGTTAGTTAAAATATATACTAGTAGGCCTATACTAATGCTCGTACTTGCTTGTACTTGAAGTGGTCACCCTTTGACCAAAGGTTGGGGTGATACAGAGTAATCTATAGTAAGAGAGTGGCGACACTATAGCGTTGACTCCCATTGTAACAATGGAATGCGGAAGACGTGCTCATTCTATCTCAATGGGATATAGTTCCAGCCATGGGAGCAATGTTTGGAACTATAGCCCATAGGCACCCGCTTTGCGGCGAGATCAAAGCGTGTCGCCAATCTCTTATTAGATTACTCTGGGGCGATATATGAACCACTGCATGGTCTACAGCCCATGTCCTCACTTCTCTACCGTATACCTGCACAGCCACTACAACCCTTCTGCACAGCCACTACAACCCTTCTGCACAGCCACTACAACCCTTCTGCACAGCCACTACAACCCTTCTGCACAGCCACTACAACCCTTCTGCACAGCCACTACAACCCTTCTGCACAGCCACTACAACCCTTCTGCACAGCCACTACAACCCTTCTGCACAGCCACTACAACCCTTCTGCACAGCCACTACAACCCTTCTGCACAGCCACTATACAACCCTTCTGCACAGCCACTACAACCCTTCTGCACAGCCACTACAACCCTTCTGCACAGCCACTATACAACCCTTCTGCACAGCCACTACAACCCTTCTGCACAGCCACTACAACCCTTCTGCACAGCCACTATACAACCCTTCTGCACAGCCACTACAACCCTTCTGCACAGCCACTACAACCCTTCTGCACAGCCACTACAACCCTTCTGCACAGCCACTACAACCCTTCTGCACAGCCACTACAACCCTTCTGCACAGCCACTACAACCCTTCTGCACAGCCACTATACAACCCTTCTGCACAGCCACTATACAACCCTTCTGCACAGCCACTACAACCCTTCTGCACAGCCACTACAACCCTTCTGCACAGCCACTATACAACCCTTCTGCACAGCCACTATACAACCCTTCTGCACAGCCACTACAACCCTTCTGCACAGCCACTACAACCCTTCTGCACAGCCACTACAACCCTTCTGCACAGCCACTACAACACTTCTCTATTATTACCATGCAGGCACAGATGTGGCCAAACTGCTGTCCATGCTGTCTGAACATCTGCCAGGCTGCCTCACGCCGGTCCACCAACACCAGCTCCTCCTCTACCTCACGGCCACGTGCGGCGCCCGACAGCACCTCCTGCAGGCCGTGGTGGGAGGGGCCGCCGCCACCAACGTGACGTTTGCCCCCCGAGGAGTCCTGCACCTGGAGGTACAGGTGCCGCCCGGCGGACACCTCCCTCTGGCACAGGTTCAAACCAGTCAATAAATACACCTACATTTATTTGTATTGGCATTGTTGGCATCTTAAACCCTTTCAGGAACCCCTTTTGGTGTTTTACTATTGAAAAAACAGCAGATCTACAAGCTCGTAAAAAGGCAGAGGAAGGCTGGCTATGCGAGGCTAGGGCAAGACCTAGCCGGCTGAGTGTCTAAATAAGTACTACTCCTCAAACCTGCAGCCCCTGGTTAAAGTATCTGCGGCCCGTCATGGGCCAATAAATATATAACTAGAAAAAGTGCCCTTCTGGGCACAGGTCTCCACCAGGATAGGAATGTAGGACATTGCAGCTTGCCTTCATCTGGTGGTTGGATAAAAGGGCAACAAAAGTAAATTAGAGGTAAAAACACTTTTTGGCCAGTTATAGCGCCACCTTGAGGCTGAGTTGAAATTGTTCATGTGGCATTTCTTCCTCGGCCTAGTGGGAATGTGGGTGCACAATTTCACGGAAATCACGCGATGTGTTCATGATTTGCAGCATTTTGTTTGAAACTGAGCACTCCTGTGAATTTTGGAAGCCAATCTTAACCAATCAGAATGGAGTCTGAGAAATCTGAAAGACCCGTTTTGTTGAATGGCTCTAGAGAGACTGTGTACCAATTTGCGCAATGTTTGGACAAAATGTGTAGGTGTACTGTGCAAAAACTTGTTGGAAACCTGGAAATTTTGGGGCAGAGGTTCATCGTTGGCATCCAGGGAGTGTGTGTGCAAAATTTGCCATGCAAAAACTTGTTTTGCACAAAGCGGCCTCCTGGTGGCGCTATAACAGGCCGTTGTGGAAATTTTGGGGCAGAGGTTCATCGTTGCTCACAGACACACGGACGGACGGACACACACACACACGGACGGACGGACGGACGGACGCAAAACATACTCTCCCCCCATGCCTTAAAACATACTCTCCCCCCATGCCTTCGGCCTGGTGGAGACAATAATAGCCGTCATCACAAATTTACAATTTACAATTTAGGCATTTAGCAGACGCTCTTAATCCAGAGCGACTTACATTTAAGCAAGAACAAAAGCATGGGAATACATCACATAAAAGCATTTATCAATATCATGAAACATGCGTAAGCTAAGAAAGTAACAGTGGAATATCTATATAATGAAACTATACATACACTATACATATAAACTATACATATTTACTACTATGCTATACATATGTACTATGGCGTGCTATAACTATATACAATACAATTATAGTGCTGTCTACATAACATGCTACAAGTCTGTGTCAAATGCTATCTAAGCCAACAGAAATGCTATCTAAGGGGTTAGGGTAAGTGCTATGGGCCATGATGGAGTCTGAAAAGGTGGGTTTTCAGGCTACGGCGGAAGATTGGGAGTGATGCTGCAGTTCTGACTGCAATGGGAAGTGCATTCCACAGTTTTGGAGCCAGAAGGGAGAAGAGTTTGGGACGTGTGGAGCGTTGGCCCGGCGTTTTTAGTGAGGGTACTTCCAGTTTCCCTGCGTTGGCTGATCTGAGTGCGCGGGAGGGTTTGTAGGGTTCAATCATACTTGTAAGATATGGGGGAGCCATACCTTTGGTTGCTTTGAATGCCAGCATCAGAGTTTTGTATTCTGTGCGGGCAGCGACCGGGAGCCAGTGGAGGGAGCGGAGCAGGGGGGAGACATGTGAGAATTTTGGCTGGTTGAAGACCAAGCGAGCTGCTGCATTTTGGATCAGCTGGAGAGGCTTAAGTGCACATGCTGGTAGGCCAGTAAGGAGGGAGTTACAATAGTCGAGTTTTGACAAGACTGTTGTCTGGATTAGGAGCTGGGCTGATTCCTGGGTGAGGAACGGTCTAATTCGTCGTATGTTATAGAGTGTGAACCTACATGATCGAGTGACAGCTGTGATGTGAGCTTTGAACGAGAGCTGACTATCCAGGACAACACCAAGATTCCTGGCTGTTGGGACAGACGTTACCAGGGCGTTGTCTGGTGTGATGAAGTGTCTATGGCCCGAATTTAGCCCAAGGAGTGTTTTTTGTGCAAAAACATAATGCTTGGAATGGGTTCAGAGTCATGAAAATCCCCTAGTTTGACACGTCACATGCTACTTAAAGCATAATGAAATGTTATACGCCTTATAATTGGTTGTTGACATGGTGCCCCAACTTTCAGCAGCTGTCAAAAATTCCCCTAGGGTGGTTGAATAGAAACCAATGTGGGATGTGTTATAGTAGACACCTTTACAAAACACATTGGTGAAGTAAAGTCTTTTCAGACTCCATCATGGCCCATAGCACTTACCCTACCCCCTTAGATAGCATTTCTGTAGACTTAGATAGCATTTGATACAGACTTATAGCATGTTATGTAGACAGCACTATAATTGCATTGTATGTATAGTCATAGCACGTCATAGTACATCTGTATAGCATAGTATAGTTATATGTATAGTTTAATTATATAGATATTCCACTGTTACTTTCTTAGTTTACGCATGTTTCATGATAAAATGCTTTTTATTCTTTTGTTCTTGCTTAATGTAAATCGCTCTGGATTAATAGCGTCTGCTAAATGCCTGAATTGTAAATTGTAAAGCTGTTGCCAGACCTGGGAAGACAGGCGCGGCCGAAACACTGTAATAAACACTGTAATAAATCCAGATTGTATTGATATCCCCTGACTATCTGTAATAAATCCAATTGTATTGATTATCCCCTGACTATCTGCCGTCGACTGCAGGGAACCGAGCTACGCGAGTGGCAGTTTCAGCAGCAGGAGGCCCGACTCGCCGCCGCCCTGCGACAGAAAGAGGCGGCGTTGAGGGATCTCCGACAGGGGTCAGAGGTCAGCGTGGAGGAGGAGGAGAAGGTCTGCGATGGCGAGGAGGACAGACGAGTAGATAAAGAGGTCGATATATACAGTTTGTCTCATGTTTTTGTCTGACGGACTTAATTAACCCATTTTGGGCGGGAACCCCTTTTGGTGTTAGCATTATGTTATGCTTTAGCTATTTAAAAATAGGAGATCTACAAGCTCATAGCGCGCCACTCGGTGGCGCGCTACGAGCTTGTAGGTCTGCTATTTTTGAAAAATCGAAGAAACGACTGACATAGAAACATAGCTTTTTCAGAAAACTGTCAGGATGTAGAAGACATTTTTAGAATCTGATCTCAGGTCAGAATGGGTCAAGCACATACAGGCAGCAGTACATGCACACTGTACATGCACATTGTTTAATTAATTTGTGGGTTGGGTTGGCTACAGGGCGTGTGTGAACTGGTGCGTGTCGCTGTGAGGGCCAATGGGGCCCTCACACGGGACAGACTGGACAAAGAGGCCTCCTTGGTCAGTGACCTCCTGGAGCTCAAACTGCAGCTCACAACCTTGGCCACCGGGAGGCTCCACCACCACTCTGCTCCTTCCAGCACGGCCACAGCAAGTCCTGCAGTCCAGACACAGACCAGGAAGAGGAATGGTCCGCTCACGAAAAATACTTAACCTGATGAAATCATGGACTACCAAATACCATAGATAAGTAAATGTATAAGAGCCCGGTTAATAAAGACAATACGATAGGTCTACAAGGGTCCATTTGTTTTTTTTCCAGTTTTTCATGTGTCTATGAGGTGACAGTACTTCATTAGACACCCTGGAGTCGTTTTTATGTGTAATGGTGTATTAACTTTGTATTTAGGGTTTCTTCCTGGAGGCTGAACCCTTGACAGTCAAACGGGCCAATGAAATAAACAGTAATTTAGTGACACCACACTATCGGCCCCTCCCCTAACCCCTCCCCCTTTATCATACAACTACAGCTGTGGGTGTGGCTTCAGTTCAGGTGGATCACCCCCCCACCACCCCCCACCAGGCATAACTTAATGAACTGGTGGGCGTGTCCAAATGAAAGCATGATTTTAACAAATACTGTACACTTTTTGGAAAAAGTTCTTCCCCCTTATATTATAATAACACCTGATGATCATGTTTTAGGGTGGGAAAAAAATCGTAGCACTCCATCTTTAACTGGGGACCTGGAACCTCCTCAAGGACCACTGGTGGTCCCCGGACCACTGGTTGAAAACCATTGCCTATTTGGATGTAGGCCTATCTCAGTATATTGTTGATAATATTGTCTCTGACTTGTGTCTTTACTGGCAAACATGTGTTGTTTGGCTTGAATTAGAATGTAGAAAAGCACGGCAGGTTACAACACTTTTTTTGTTGTTTTTCTTCTTTGTAATTATTTGTTTTGTCCAAAGTATTGTGTGTGTTGTCATGATTTGTCACGACAAGAGTTGGCTTCGTACAACGCTTAAAAGGTCTTTAAATAAATAATTTAAGAAATGCCTATGGGAAAAATGCATTGGGATTCATTTCCTGGGCCACTCGTTCTGAAAGGGGG
The DNA here is from genome assembly GCF_964188405.1 of Protomyctophum parallelum. Taxonomy (NCBI): domain Eukaryota; kingdom Metazoa; phylum Chordata; class Actinopteri; order Myctophiformes; family Myctophidae; genus Protomyctophum; species Protomyctophum parallelum. The sequence continues at coordinate 27,149,915 of NC_139715.1, read as the reverse complement.
AGGGACTGCGACGCTCTATTGCACCCAAAAAAACAGAACTTTTAACATTCAGTAGATTTTCTGGCTCAAACAGGGGCTCTGGGTTTCCTGCTGTTTGTGATGTAAGAGACAGAAAATCCCATATTATGTCAATGGGATTGTTGCCAGCAGATGTCACCGTTTGGCCTGTTTTCATTGCAGCTCAGAAACCCCAGAGATAGGACCTTAAATTAAATGTCATCAAATGGTGGTCCATGGCTCAAATGCTGATCAAATAATGGACCCTGATGTGAAAAGGGTTGAAAACCTCCGATATATAGTTAGAAATACTCAAATAGTAAACTAAAAAGGGCCATAGCATGAATAGGGATGCCAACGATTAATCGATTTTCTGATTAATCGTCGGGGGTCTATTTTTTGAATAGCCAAAATATAGGCTAATACGTAAGTCTGCATGATATATCGAACATGTACCTTCATCAGAGTGGAGAATATAAGTATAAATCAAGTTTAGCAAAGCCACTCTCTCTAACAGACACAGTTAACGATGGCTTGTTAAGTGCCTGCCAGACAGACAATCAGATGAAATGAAGGCAGTTGTAGAGTAGAGTGTAGACTAGTGAACTGAACGTTTTCCGTTTATATCAAGTACTTCATACCAGCCCCTTATGAAACTACTTCTCCCCAAATCCAAATGGATTTCATTTTCCATCCTGAATGGCAGTAACTAGCATACAATGAGAACTGAGAACCGTTTGGTTCATAGCGTGAAGTAAAATGCTGGCGTCTCACTGGAGGACTGCAGGCGAGCCAACCCACTGGACGAATCAAAGCTCTGGCTGTTACGAAGCAAGGAGGGGCTAGTAGTAGTAGTAGTAGGAGTGACGTGATTGGCTGAAATGCTGGGCAAAAAAAAAAAAACCTATGTTTCTATGCGTCAGTCGGACAAGGACCCCCAAAAATATCTGTATTTGGCCGCCAAATCCCCATCTGAAAAATGCAAAATGCTTGTCATTTAGCCTCACTTTGAGTTGCTCAGTGGACTGTCTCTCACACAGCGATATGGAGAAAAATATCACACCCGCGTGACGTGAGCGGCACTGTTATCACCTTACATCACATTCCGTGCTCAGCCAGTCCGTGTGCTTGAGCACATTCCGCACGCACACGCACACACACACACACACACACACACACACACACACACAGCCTCAAAATACAACACAGCTCAGTGTTATGGAACCCTGTAGCGTGTGGAAGACCCATAGATCCATAGACCCCAAGGTAGCCGCAATGAAGTAATACATATAGCAATAGAGGTGCAGATGAAGAACAGCTGCACTAATTGGCGTCGTTAAGGCGTGCATGGCAACAGTTTGTGTCTTGTGTGATTTCACACCAGAAGATATAAGATATAAGATGATGCACAATGAAAATTACTGTAGACGTCGAGAGAGAGAAGAAAGCGAGACAGACAGACAGACAGACAGACAGACAGACAGACAGACAGACAGATGTTGTCTTGGACCGTTTCCAAAGCAGGAGGACCAAAGATAGATAGAATATATCATGCTGCTGTAGCAGTGAGGAACAAACTGTATTCCTTTGGAGGCTACTGTGATCGAGAGATCATCAACAAACGAATGGACGTCCATGTCTTCAACACAGTGTCTTTATGCTGGAAGAAGTTACATCCAGTGGAACCAGGAAGAAGAGGCGGTCACCTTGACGTTCCATCCAAGGGCTGGGGCCACTCAGCTGTGTTGGTGGAAGATGCAGTCTACATCTGGGGAGGCCATCCTTATTACTGCAATGTGCTTTATGCATTTGATGTTGACTCCCACAGATGGTTCCAACCCAGGGTTTCTGGGACTGTTCCAGAGGAGAGGAGCTTCCACTCAGCCTGTGTGTTGGAGAAGGTCATGTTTATCCATGGAGGACGCAACAAGCTGGAGAGATTGACTAATGACATGTACAAGTTGGACACCAGCACAATGGTCTGGACTGTAATTAACACCAGAGGAACTCCACCTCCTGCTGCATCAGCTCACTCTGCTACCATCATTGGTACCAAGATGTTTGTATTCGGGGGCAGGGCGTCCCAGGGGGGCTACAAGTTCAACACCATCAGAGTGTTTGACACAGAGACCAACGCCTGGCTGAACACACCTTCTGCACAACTTCTACCAGAAGGACGCTCGAGTCATTCAGCATTCATCTACAATGGAGAGCTGTACATATTTGGTGGCCTCTGGAACGGTAAACAGAACTTCAATGATGTGTGGAAATTCAGTCCAGAGACCTTCTCCTGGAAGAAGGTTGAGTCCAAGGGGAAAGGACCATGTCCAATGCATGGTATGTCCTGTTGCATTGTGGGAGCTCGTATCATCCGCTTTGGAGGATCCAATGGAGATCACACTATCTCTGATGAGCTGTTCATCTTAGACTTGAGTCCTTCTCTTAAGACGTTATGTAAGCTAGAAGTTATTCAGTACGCTCTGGACCAATCAGAACTCCCACACAACATCAGGTGGGAACTGGCAGCCATGGCAACCAACGACAACAGACGACAACAACAATAACAACCGAGACCACATTCCAGACGAAGGAACAGCAGAAATATCAAGAAATGATGGATCAACATCTCATCCCACCTGATGGTGAGCCACCTCTCAGCATCTCTTACTGAGATTCAAACCTCAGGAGACAGACAGACAGGCTCTCTAACCATTCAGCTAGGCATCAAACAATGACAATTGTTCCGTCCAACCCAATGCGGTGGAAACACAAACATGTGTCTGTATGTTCCAAACTGAACACGGTGGAACTCTCTTTATTGTATATTTATTTCTATGATATTTTTTGATTTAAAGGTATATTCAGTGATTTCACTCAAAAAAACCATAGGTTTCGTTTTTGGCTGTGGGACCCAGCCTTTCGTCCAATCAGGATAGAGAGTCTACTAAACTAAAACTAAAACTAAACCTAAGGTTTTTTGACCCCCAGGGGTTAACTGGGGACAGGGAGGAACTCCTTATATGGCCAGCACACTCTATAGTAGGGAGGATTATCACAACAAAACAAAAAAATAAGTGATATTTGAATTAAGTGAAATCACTGAATATACCTTTAAAGGACCAAGCAGTCCTTTATTGTCATTGTTAGGGTTTTCCTTCTCCTTCTGCCAAAACAAAAATAATCGCGAAACGGCCTCCAGAAAAAACAAAAATATTAAAGACTATCTGGTACACAGCAAGCTAAAAGGATTCAACACACCAGCACGCCAGAGACCAGAATACTTCAAACCCAAACAAATAGTTAAAAATAGAACTACAAAATGCATGTTGGAGATTAAACAACAGATAACAGCCAGCACCAGCAACTGTTTATTTAATCACATGTAAAAAATCTCAGGTCTAAATGGGTCAATACACACACAAATACAGATGTACTGTATTAAGTATCAGAATCAGGCACTGATGCTCAAACGTCTTCCATAATTAATTAAAAATGGAGATTGAAATACAAATTCAAATTTACAATTTAGGCATTTAGCAGATGCTCTTAACCCATTCTGGACTGAGGTCGATTAAAAAAGAAAAGGCTTCTAAATCCTAAAATAATTCTGAAAAACCCATGTTTCTATGTCAGTGGTGCTCAACCTTTTTCATGTCAAGAACCCCCAGAATTATCTCTATTGAGCCACGGACCTCCATCTCCAAATATGTCGTTCCAGGGACCCCCCATAAGCCAATATTTTAGTTAAAAAGATTTGTGCCGGCCCAGGCCGTAGCGTAACGGTCTGGGCACCGGACTGGTGATCCAGTCGCGGTGTGCCGCGGGTTCGACTCCCGGACCCGACACGGCCTTTACCGCATGTCATCCCCCCATCTCTCTCCCGTTTCCTGTCAGCCTACTTTCTATCCCTTAAAAAAAAAAAAAATCAATAAAGGCGTAAGCCGCAAAAAAATATCTTAAAAAAAAAAAAAAAAAGATTTGTGCCACATTTTACGACTTTTCAAAAATAGCAGACCTACAAGCCTAAATCAAATACATAAAAAATAACCTAACAGTGAAATATCTATTTAATTAAACTATGCGTATATGCAAATGAAGGTGGCTCGCCACCGCAGTGACATATACCACATGTACGGAGAAAACAGACCTGTTTCAAGTTCATTCTTTTTTTTAATATATATGTTTATTGGTAGTAGGTTTCAACTATTTAGTTCATTCTGTTTGAACATACCATTTGTTTTTAATTTTCTCCCTCACCCCATCCCTCCCCCCACAGTTATCGTTATCATTAAAACAATAACAAAAAATAACATTAATAATTTAGTACAGACATACAAAAACAACAACCATGCATATTTGACATATGATATAAACAGTAGGACACAAAAATAATAATTTAAGCACAGATGACAAACAAACAATATAAATAACAAAAATAAATAAAAAATAAAACAAAATAAATACAATTATAAGTTGGGGGTTATTACGAGTTCAAAAGAGAGTCACAAGTTATGTAGAAAAGATTGCGTTGAATCGGGGCGTTGTCATACATCATTCTTATCCCACGATTTTGTAACCCATTTTGTCTTGTGTGTCTCTGGCTGACAACACTGCAGAGCTCAAGAACCTGACCGGAAATTGTGGTGGGCAGCGATCCAGGAATCCCGAGTTGGGTGTTGGCTAGACCTCACTCTCGCAGCAACTAACTAACTAACTAACTAACTAATAAACCAAGTGGCGCTCACACTCACCTTTTCCTGTGTGACAATGTAGCAGTGACTGCGAGGGAACTGCTCCAACAGGTACATCCATTCGTTCTTACTGTTACAAAAGAAAAGCAGAACAGTGCGTTCAGAACAAATGATGGTTTTACAGCAATGACAGACAAGCAGCTGGCTGACAGACAGCAGTACTTACGTCACCTGCCGTCCGTCTAAGATATACACTTGTCCTTCCCTGCAGCATTAATGACACGGCGGAGTGTCATTGGAAACCCCTCTTTGGCAATCTGAGGGGAGGCAAACACAGACTTTTTCCCGTTTTTGTAGGCCTCAAGATCAGCTAGAATGCTAGATTAAAGTCACCAATGTACAGTTTTGATGTACAAATATTTACATAATAGGTAGTTAAACTAGTCAACTAGGCAACTAGTCAAAATCACTAGAAGTGAAAGCCCTAGTTAGAACAAGCTTTTGTGATCAAAGCACGTAGTATTAGCAATATCGTCAACTGTCGAATGGACAGACATATATATTTTTTAAGAGTAGGATAGATGGCCCAGGCCGTAGCGTAACGGTCTGGGCACCGGACTGGTAATCCAGTCGCAGTGTGCCGCGGGTTCGACTCCCGGACCCGACACGGCCTTTACTGCATGTCATCCCCCCATCTCTCTCCCGTTTCCTGTCAGCCTACTGTCTGTCCCTTCAAAAATCAATAAAAGGCGTAAGCCGCAAAAAAAGATCTTTAAAAAAAAAAAAAAGAGTAGGATAGATAAGTAAGTACATCAAGTTAATCCATCCATGAGTAACTCTTGCACTTACAAATACAAGATGCATGCATGAATATTAAAATGGGCATTATTATGAGATCATGTCAGAAGATTTAAGTATGTGTATATAAAATGAAAAGGTCTTACCACACAGTCAAACATAATCTCCACAAAAGCCTCAGTTTTCTCCTAGAAAACAAACAAATTTTTTCACACATCATAAATTATTTTTATGAACGATCCTAACAAACATATTTTTTTCTGTCTAAAAGGGCCTGTGAATTTGTTGCGGGCGTGGTCGTTACGTGCACACGCCCCCCGTGACTCACCAGACCTGGATTCTGTTTAGCTTTTTTTTTATGCTTGCATCTTTGCACCCCTCTTGAGCAGACCTGGAGGTCTGCGTTCCTCGCTTCACATTTGAAAAGCCCTTGTGCAAATAATGCACGAGACAGCATAAAAGTTGGTTAACCATCAAAAAGATTCTGTGGGAGTTTGACATTTTGACTATTACTTACAGGGAATAAGTCCTCACTAAGGGGGTCGTCACTGAGCACAAACTGAATGGCTGAAGAGGAGAAACAAGAACCATTGCCTAGTCAATCAATGCTTCAAGTCAAAAATGTACAGTAGTAAAGTCTTTCGTCAAGTTAGTAATGTTTTTGCTGCACTGTTCAATCAACAAAACTCCACAAAACAAAAAGTGCAAATAATTAATCTTAATAATATAATAATAAATCTTACTTAATACCTACCAAAGAAAAAGTTACGTTTTTCTGAGCCATTTAGTCCAGCTGTAATCGACGAGAAAAGCACAACAATAAACATCAAATAAACATTAAAAAAAAGCATTACTGTATATATTACTGTATCTCGTAGGGATGTGTGAAAGTGTCAGAAATGAAAATTGATTACTATAATTCATATAAATAAACAGACATTATGTTTTGGACTAAACAGTACTCACCTTGAATGACATTATGCTTTGGGCCAAAGGACCAAACATGTTGGGCGCAAAATTTGAACCCCTCGATGGTGACCTGGAGAATAAAGAGAACAATGATTTGGCAGCAACACACACCACACACACCCACACACACACACACACCACACACACACACACACACCACACACACCCACACACAACACACAACACACACACCCACACACACCACACACACCCACACACACCCACACACACACCCACTTTACACTCTTAAGAGTTGAAGATCTACAAAATGACGTCACATTGTAGGCTCTACGACTTTTATTGGGCTCTAAAATAGGAGTATGCATCGGCCCTGAGGCCGCTTTTTAGAATCGGCCTCAGAGTCTAAAATGGGTTAAAAGCTAATGGCTATAGGCATATTCTATTATTTCAATATTGTATTTCCTGTTAAGCGCACGGAAACAGAATGCGAATTATCTGCCATCTATAAAGGCACAAATTGATTATTTGGAGAATATGAAGTTGTGAAACACAATAGGACAGTTTGTTTTTTACATCTCCTTTATTGTCATAATATAACAACAATATTTCAATGTTCATATAGTTTTTTTTTGTATATTACAACTGCAGTTGTAATATTACCCAATTACTACCCAGCGTCGATGAGAAACCTATTCTCCAAAGAAAGTGGCAAGTTCTATGACAGAAAAAATAAAAACAAACTAAAAATAGTCACAATAGTGAGAATGTGATCCATCTATATAAATATTTAATAAAAAAGAAAAAAAAGAACACATTTTTGCCTGAATGAGAAAAGCAGCAAAATATACCAACCTACATTTTTGAAAAGAAAGTCTTACATTTCCATGGATCACAAATTGCTGACATGTGTCACACACACACACACAGTACCAAAACGTTAACATCTCATTCTCTACATCTTATTAGTGCATCCAACATCCATAAAGCACATTAGGGGAAAGGAACTGGTTGGAATAACGTGTTCCTTCCACGCGCTACGTCCAACCAGGGAAACTCCCCCCTGTCAAGGTCTAAAGGAGCAACTTGGACACTCAGCATGAAGGAAGCATGAGTTAAGTCCGTTGCTCTCCCCAGGTTGGCGGAGGGTGTGTAGAGCCCAGGATCACATTAGATGATTGACACAGGGGTGAAAAATGGGTTACAAAATCGTGGGATAAAAAATATAGAATTACATAAAGCACATATATAATTCCCCAAACTGAGCACCACTACACAGCTTCCCACCAGAATAAAACAGATTGCTAACGCATTCAACATTCAAACAAGCCACTTAGCACCAAAATAATATAATATGCTTAAAGCTGCTAGACAGAATAACAAAATGTAACAATGCTAAGAAGTTATTGATAACTTAAAAGGACACTAAATACATAAAGCACACAAGTGCAAATGAAAAATCTATAAAATAATAAATAAAACAATTTCCCTAGTATACAGTAGAACAAAGCACTTCCCTGGGGCTCCCATAGAGCGTCGCAGTACCACCCCCTCCGACCCGGAATATCATGTCCCATTAACCCATTCTGACCTGAGATCAGATTCATACGAGGTTTCCACTGGACACACACTGGTCTGATGAACCCATTCTGACCTGAGATCAGATTCATACGAGGTTTCCGCTGGACACACACTGGTCTGATTAACCCATTCTGACCTGAGATCAGATTCTAAAAATGTCAGTCGCTCTTCGATTTTTCAAAAATAGCAGACCTACAAGCTCGTATCGCGCCACTCGGTGGCGCGATATGAGCTTGTAGATCTGCTATTTTTAAATAGCTAAAGCATAACAATATAAAAAAATAACATTAATAATTTAGTACAGACATACAAAAACAACAACCATGCATATTTGACATATGATATAAACAGTAGGACACAAAAATAATAATTTAAGCACAGATGACAAACAAACAATATAAATAACAAAAATAAATAAAAAATAAAACAAAATAAATACAATTATAAGTTGGGGGTTATTACGAGTTCAAAAGATAGTCACAAGTTATGTAGAAAAGATTGCGTTGAATCGGAGCGTTGTCATACATCATTCTTATCCCACGATTTTGTAACCCATTTTGTCTTGTGTGTCTCTGGCTGACAACACCGCAGAGCTCAAGAACCTGATGATGGATCGGAAATTGTGGTGGGCAGCGATCCAGGAATCCCGAGTTGGGTGTTGGCTAGACCTCACTCTCGCAGCAACTAACTAACTAACTAATAAACCAATTTCCATGAGTAATACAACAGTGGTAGTAATCGCGTGAAGGTGCCGCTCACACTCACCTTTTCCTGTGTGACAATGTAGCAGTGACTGCGAGGGAACTGCTCCAACAGGTACATCCATTCGTTCTTACTGTTACAAAAGAAAAGCAGAACCACAGTGCGTTCACAACAAATGATGGTTTTACAGCAATGACAGACAAGCAGCTGGCTGACAGACAGCAGTACTTACGTCACCTGCCGTCCGTCTAAGATATACACTTGTCCTTCCCTGCAGCATTAATGACACGGCGGAGTGTCATTGGAAACCCCTCTTTGGCAATCTGAGGGGAGGCAAACACAGCAGGCTATTATGTCAGACTTTTTCCCGTTTTTGTAGGCCTCAAGATCAGCTAGAATGCTAGATTAAAGTCACCAATGTACAGTTTTGATGTACAAATATTTACATAATAGGTAGTTAAACTAGTCAACTAGGCAACTAGTCAAAATCACTAGAAGTGAAAGCCCTAGTTAGAACAAGCTTTTGTGATCAAAGCACGTAGTATTAGCAATATAATATAATATTAAGAGTAGGATAGATAAGTAAGTACATCAAGTTAATCCATCCATGAGTAACTCTTGCACTTACAAATACAAGATGCATGCATGAATATTAAAATGGGCATTATTATGAGATCATGTCAGAAGATTTATAAAATGAAAAGGTCTTACCACACAGTCAAACATAATCTCCACAAAAGCCTCAGTTTTCTCCTAGAAAACAAACACATTTTTTCACACATCATAAATTATTTTTATGAACGATCCTAACAAACATATTTTTTTCTGTCTAAAAGGGCCTTTCAAACGTGAAGCGATAGAACGCGCCTATAGTTCATTTTCAATGAGACCGGCGTTGAGACGTTTGAAAGGCCCTTGTGCAAATAATGCACGAGACAGCATAAAAGTTGGTTAACCATCAAAAAGATTCTGTGGGAGTTTGACATTTTGACTATTACTTATAAGTCCTCACTAACTGAGCACAAACTGAATGGCTGAAGAGGAGAAACAAGAACCATTGCCTAGTCAATCAATGCTTCAAGTCAAAAATGTACAGTAGTAAAGTCTTTCGTCAAGTTAGTAATGTTTTTGCTGCACTGTTCAATCAACAAAACTCCACAAAACAAAAAGTGCAAATAATTAATCTTAATAATATAATAATAAATCTTACTTATGTTGTACCTACCAAAGAAAAGGTTACGTTTTTCTGAGCCATTTAGTCCAGCTGTAATCGACGAGAAAAGCACAACAATAAACATCAAATAAACATTAAAAAAAAGCATTACTGTATCTATTACTGTATCTCGTAGGGATGTGTGAAAGTGTCCGAAATGAAAATTGATTACTATAATTCATATAAATAAACAGACATTATGTTTTGGACTAAACAGTACTCACCTTGAATGACATTATGCTTTGGGCCAAAGGACCAAACATGTTGGGCGCAAAATTTGAACCCCTCGATGGTGACCTGGAGAATAAAGAGAACAATGATTTGGCAGCAACACACACCACACACCCACACCCACACACCACACACACACTACACCCACACACACACCCACCCACACACACCCACACCACACACACCCACACACACCCACACTTACTTTACACTCTTAAGAGTTGAAGATCTACAAAATGACGTCACATTGTAGGCTCTACGACTTTTATTGGGCTCTAAAATAGGAGTATGCATCGGCCCTGAGGCCGCTTTTTAGAATCGGCCTCAGTCTAAAATGGGTTAAAAGCTAATGGCTATAGGCATATTCTATTATTTCAATATTGTATTTCCTGTTACCCGCACGGAAACAGAATGCGAATTATCTGCCATCTATAAAGGCACAAATTGATTATTTGGAGAATATGAAGTTGTGAAACACAATAGGACAGTTTGTTTTTTACATCTCCTTTATTGTCATAATATAACAACAATATTTCAATGTTCATATAGTTTTTTTTGTATATTACAACTGAGGTTGTAATATTACCTAATTACTACCCAGCGTCGATGAGAAACCTATTCTCCAAAGAAAGTGGCAAGGTTCTATGACAGAAAAAATTAAAACAAACTAAAAATAGTCACAATAGTGAGAATGTGATCCATCTATATAAATATTTAATAAAAAAGAAAAAAAAGAACACATTTTTGCCTGAATGAGAAAAGCAGCAAAATATACCAACCTACATTTTTGAAAAGAAAGTCTTACATTTCCATGGATCACAAATTGCTGACATGTGTCACACACACACAGTACCAAAACGTTAACATCTCATTCTCTACATCTTATTAGTGCATCCAACATCCATAAAGCACATTAGGGGAAAGGAACTGGTTGGAATAACGTGTTCCTTCCACGCGCTACGTCCAACCAGGGAAACTCCCCCCTGTCAAGGTCTAAAGGAGCAACTTGGACACTCAGCATGAAGGAAGCATGAGTTCAAGTCCGTTGCTCTCCCCAGGTTGGCGGAGGGTGTGTAGAGCCCAGGATCACATTAGATGATTGACACAGGGGTGAAAAATGGGTTACAAAATCGTGGGATAAAAAATATAGAATTACTGTACATAAAGCACATATATAATTCCCCAAACTGAGCACCACTACACAGCTTCCCACCAGAATAAAACAGATTGCTAACGCATTCAACATTCAAACAAGCCACTTAGCACCAAAATAATATAATATGCTTAAAGCTGCTAGACAGAATAACAAAATGTAACAATGCTAAGAAGTTATTGATAACTTAAAAGGACACTAAATACATAAAGCACACAAGTGCAAATGAAAAATCTATAAAATAATAAATAAAACAATTTCCCTAGTATACAGTAGAACAAAGCACTTCCCTGGGGCTCCCATAGAGCGTCGCAGTACCACCCCCTCCGACCCGGAATATCATGTCCCATTAACCCATTCTGACCTGAGATCAGATTCATACGAGGTTTCCACTGGACACACACTGGTCTGATGAACCCATTCTGACCTGAGATCAGATTCATACGAGGTTTCCACTGGACACACACTGGTCTGATTAACCCATTCTGACCTGAGATCAGATTCTAAAAATGTCAGTCGCTCTTCAATTTTTCAAAAATAGCAGACCTACACGCTCGTATCGCGCCACTCGGTGGCGCGATATGAGCTTGTAGATCTGCTATTTTTAAATAGCTAAAGCATAACATGATGCTGACACCAAAATGGGTGCCCGGTCAGAATGGGTTAATGTTTCCCATAGAAGTTTCAGATAGTATTTATTTAAAAACCTGTAAGCCTCGGACAAAGCCAAATCGGATGGTGACAACTCATATACAATAAACACTTTATTTGCTTATTGTCATGAGTTGTTGTTTCTCCTTCTAATTATTCGTTCGGCCCCCAATTTTTTTTTTTTATCGTCATGAGTTGCCACCATCCGAGTTGGCTTTGTCCGACGCTTACAGGTCTTTAACCCATTCTGACCGGGCACCCATTTTGGTGTTAGCATCATGTTATGCTTTATCTATTGAAAAATAGCAGATCTACAAGCTCATATCGCGCCACCGAGTGGCGCGATACGAGCTTGTAGGTCTGCTATTTTTTGAAAAATCGAAGAACGACTGACATTTTTAGAATCTGATCTCAGGTCAGAATGGGTTAATCAGGCCCAGGCCGTAGCGTAACGGTCTGGGCACCGGACTGGTGATCCAGTCGCGGTGTGCCGCGGGTTCGACTCCCGGACCCGACACGGCCTTTACCGCATGTCATCCCCCCATCTCTCTCCCGTTTCCTGTCAGCCTACTATCTGTCCCTTAAAAAATCAATAAAAGGCGTAAGCCGCAAAAAAAATATCAAAAAAAAAGAATGGGTTAATCAGACCAGTGTGTGTCCAGCGGAAACCTCGTATGAATCTGATCTCAGGTCAGAATGGGTTAAATAAATACCCTATGAAACGTCTATGGGAAAAATGAATGGGAAATTCTCTTCCGGGCCGCCGCTCGTCGTCATGAAAGGGGGGGGGCGGGACGACTGTGACCCCCTATTGCAACAAGAGCCATGATACATAAAGCTACAGCAGGCCACTATGGTTCAAGCACCCGTAAAGACGTGACTATAGCAACACCGGCTATGGCCACCATACCAACATCCATGGTAACAGTAACAGTAAAGGCTCAAGTATCTATGGTTACAGTACATATTATATTTAGGAGCCAGTTGGGAATTCTGAGGAAAGGGTCATTTCTAAAGGCCAACTGGTTTCAAGGACGGTGTCCTTTCTTCTTATTTTCCTTTTACCCCAGAGCTGCTATATACGCAACACTGTCATGCTTCCACGGGCGGGAAAGTCATCTGCATATAGTAGTTATCTGCAGATGCCGAGGTACGAGAACATGCATATACTACATTCAGGAACGCAGAGAGCGGAATTCTCTGGAAAAGTTCAGTAACTTTGCTTTAGCATCCAGCAGCGCGGTCGGCGTTAACACTATTCGTTAAGCTTTGCAGGCGGATTCTTCTTTGACAGCTCGTTTATGACTAGTGCACAACAATGCCACCGTGTCCCAGAGGAGGGGGCGGCGGTTAGAAGGAGAAGGAATAAGGTGAAATAGACAAGTAAGCGAAAGAGAACAGGGTAACCGGTATAGGATGAGGGGAGCTAGCCTTTCAGGAGGATATTTGGATGTACTGTAGGTAAATACTATGGCTGTTAGAAAGTAACAGCTAGTTGGTTTTGGACATTTTTCTTCCCTTTCCTTTTTTTTGTAATACCTAAAAGTATATTTTATGGCTTTGGTTTTTATAGCTGCCAGTGTCAGCACAAGCCAAAACTAAACTAAACAGAACTACACTATGTGACGGGAGCATATGTCTCCAGAATGGATCTGGGTTTCCATAAACTCCTGTCTAACTCACAGAAACGTCGTAATGATGATATAAGGCTTTGGACATCAGAGTACCGTCCCCGAGGAGGGACATGTGGACATAAAGACTCATACATAGTCTGGATTTTCGGTGGTTAGGTACTGACCACCGAACTACAACATGACGTCACGAGCCGCGGTGAAGACCAAACCACCGCCACCGCTCCAGCCCCTTCTCTCTGTTTTTACTCACCACCGCTCAAAGTTATTTCAGCTCCGGTGGTCAGCTCACCACCGGAGCGGTGGTCAGCTCACCACCGGAGCGGTGGTCACCTCACCACCGGAGCGGTGGTCACCTCACCACCGAAAATCCAGACTATGAATAGGCCTCAAGAGTACCGTCCCCGAGGAGTGACATGTGGATACAGGGACTGAAGTTCAACTCCCTCCTGGATGGAGTCCACTCTCATGGCGCGCTACGACGACGGGGCTCAGGCGGCGTGTGCCAGCCGCTTCCCGGGGGTGAGGCGGGTCAGCATGGCGGTCACTAACTCCGGGAGGTCGTACTCGTGCTTCCAGCCCCAATCCTGACGCGCCGCACTGTCCTCCAATGCCATTGGCCAACTGTCCGCTAGAGTAGGGAGGGAGGGAGAGAGAGAGAGAGAGAAATCAAGTCAAAATATTAGTTTTCTTTTAATCACACTTCACTTCATCTCTAGCAAGTAGGGATGTTAATCGCTAATCGATTAATCGCCGTTAAGAAATGAATCAATTAAACGTAACAGTTAATAATTAATCGAAATGTCTGCGGTTCTATCATTGGGTGGTTTTCTGTGCCGTCTGCCCCCCCCCCCCCCTTCCGCAGTCACAGAAACGTCTCTGCTTTTCCTTGTGATGTGACAGACAAGCCAGTGATGTGACAGACATGTGATGTGACAGACATGTGATGTGACAAACAAGCCAGTGATGTGACAGACATGTGATGTGACAGACATGTGATGTGACAGACAAGCCAGTGATGTGACAGACATGTGATGTGACAGACATGTGATGTGACAGACAAGCCAGTGATGTGACAGACATGTGATGTGACAGACATGTGACCATGACTATAGAATCAACCTGGGGACCACCATCCTGACTATAGAATCAACCTGGGGACCACCACCCTGACTATAGAATCAACCTGGGGACCACCACCCTGACTGAGAATCAACCTGGGGACCACCACCCTGACTATAGAATCAACCTGGGGACCACCACCCTGACTATAGAATCAACCTGGGGACCACCACCCTGACTATAGAATCAACCTGGGGACCACCACCCTGACTGAGAATCAACCTGGGGACCACCACCCTGACTATAGAATCAACCTGGGGACCACCACCCTGACTGAGAATCAACCTGGGGACCACCACCCTGACTGAGAATCAACCTGGGGACCACCACCCTGACTATAGAATCAACCTGGGGACCACCACCCTGACTATAGAATCAACCTGGGGACCACCACCCTGACTATAGAATCAACCTGGGGACCACCACCCTGACTGAGAATCAACCTGGGGACCACCACCCTGACTGAGAATCAACCTGGGGACCACCACCCTGACTATAGAATCAACCTGGGGACCACCACCCTGACTGAGAATCAACCTGGGGACCACCACCCTGACTATAGAATCAACCTGGGGACAACCACCCTGACTATAGAATCAACCTGGGGACCACCACCCTGACTGAGAATCAACCTGGGGACCACCACCCTGACTGAGAATCAACCTGGGGACCACCACCCTGACTATAGAATCAACCTGGGGACCACCACCCTGACTATAGAATCAACCTGGGGACCGCCACCCTAAAGTCCACCCACCTATGGCCTGTCGTACGGGCTCTGCGTTGTAGGTGATCCTGAAGTCGGGCAGCGCCTTCTGCATCTCCTGGGCGAGCTGCTGTGGCGTGAAGCTCATGGCGTGGATGTTGTACGTGCGGCTTCTCAGCGCCTCCGCCGGAGCCTCCAGCACCTCCAGGGTGGCCCTCAGACAGTCATCTGTAGGGAGGGGAGAGGGGAGAGGGGAGAGGGGAGAGGGGAGAGGGGAGAGGGGAGAGGGGAGAGGGGGGAGGGGAGAGGGGAGGGCGAGAGGAAGGTGAGGTTCAGGTTCAGGTTTATTTGTCATGTGTATAGATACAGAGTATAAATACAATGAAATTTATTTTGCTCAGAGCACTCTCAGTCTTACATACACAGGACATAAACAAACATCTATAGTGCAAGAAAAAGACAAAAAAAAAAATACAGTTCAAGGTCAGCTGTTCAGCAGCCTGACTGCCTGGGGGTATAAACGGTTACCGAGACGGGTGGTGCGAGATTTGATGCTCTGGTAGCGTTTTTTGGAAGGGAGTGGTTTGAACAGGGTATTTGCGGGGTGGCTGGTGTCTTCCATGATGTTGTGGGCTTTTTCCATACAACGAGTGGTGTAGATGTTATGGAGACTGGGTAATTCTGTGCTGCCGATGATTTTAGCTGCTGTTTTAGGTGAGGGGTGAGGGGAGGGCGAGGTGAGGGGTGAGGGGAGAGGCGAGGGGAGGGGTGAGGGGAGAGGGGAGAGGGGAGGGCAAGGGCAAGAGGGCAAGAGGTGCAGAGGAAGGGGAGAAGAGGAGCACCAGTGGAGCAACAAAAGGGGCGAAGGTGGGCGGAGAGGATGAAGAAAACATGGAGACATGAGAGAATGGGGATGATGCAGATTGTTTATTTCATTTTTTTATTGTTGATTTTTATTTTATTTTCTACCGAGCTTGCAGGGAGGAAAGCATAAAGCAGAGGTTCCCAACCACCAGACGCGTGACGCCTACCCCCACCCCCCTGTGTGTGTGTGTGTGTGTGTGTGTGTGTGTGTGTGTGTGTACTCTTACCTATGTACATCATTGGGAGACGTGTGTCACTGCGCAGGTTGCATTCAAACTGACCCGTCTTCGCGGCTGCATGGAAGATCTGGACTGCATAGTCTGGCGGAATGAGGGAAAGATCTGGACTGGGCAAGGGCTTTATCCACATTTTTCATACAGCCCATAAGTCTTTGCGTTTGTGTGTGCATAAGTTCCTCTTTCTCTTGCTGTGTTGCCAGTTTTGCAAGAGAAACAAGTGGCCAGGTCTATGAAAACAAGCACAAATGAAAATAGCTGATCTACAAGCTCACAGCGACACATTGTGAGGTTGTACATCCGTTATTTAAAAACACATTGAGAATAAATCGAAATATTTTAATTAAAAAAAAGGCACAAAATATGTTCAGATGGATGTCCGTGGACAATTACATAGTATTCATTTGGGTTTCCTTGTTGTGAAGAAATGTGGAAGCAAGCCCAAATAAGCAACTACCGTAATTTCCGGACTATAAGCCGCGGCTTTTTACCCATGATTTGAACCCTGCGGCTTATACAACGGTGCGGCTAATCTATGGATTTTTTCAGCTAACGCAGAGCCATCTCAGGCTCTGAGCTAACGTAGCTGAGGCTTATAGTCCGGTGCGGCTTATAGTCCGGTGCGGCTTGTATATGGGATTTTTCCTAAATTTGGCTGGTGCAGCTTATATTCAGGTGCGGCTTATAGTCCGGAAATTTAGAATCAAGCCCAAAAAAACTTTGAAAGCCAATGTTAGCCAATTAGGATGGAATATGAAAAATCGGACAGATCCGTCTTGAACACATGGCTATAGAGATAGTGTGTAACGATTTGCGGGATTTTTGGACAGAATCTGGAGGAGTAATATAAAAAAAAATGTTTTTCAAAAGTCGGCCTCTATAACAGGCCTATTTGGGGCAGAGGTTCATCGTTGGCATCCAGGAATGCAAAATTTGGCATCGACCGGGTTAACGGTGCCAGAGATTAGCTGGTAACGGACGGACGGACGCGCACGCGCGCACACACACACACACTGGTGGAGACAATAAAACGGAGCAGAAATTATATACCATTGGGCATATAGAAAAGAACTGAAAAAAGGTAAAAGAGAAAAAGGATTAATAATACGAAGCTTGCGAGGCTGTTCAGTCAGTCAACCTCAAGGGAGTTCATGCCATGCTCAAAGGTGCATACTATACTCAAAGGGTTAACATGCTGCATTACTATGTGGGCGTATAAGTGTGTGCAAGTCTCACACGTCATTCGCCGATGCGGCAGTCAGCTGACCAATCGGGCAGGCTACTTAAGCTCACTAGACTCCATGCTCTTCCTGCCTTCCTCTGCTCATGGTTCCCGGTTGTATGTGATGTTTTCTCCCAGCACCACCGGTGGGCTCTGCTATTTATGCTCCCCATGGGGGGGTTATTGTATATCTATCTCTCTGCTCTTTATGTTTTATGATGTTGCTTAATCGTGCCGAGCAGGGAGAAATCCAGCAGAGCCGAACGCCAAGTCAAATATCATATGCACACTTGTTACTCATTCTTGCAATACATATTGGTCAATCTATTCGTGAGTTGTGTGACTGAATTATAATTTTAAGATATTTTTGCAGCTTTTTTTGCCTTTATAGAGCACCAAAGGGCGCCAGTCCACAGGATTGTGTACTTTTTATTTGCATTGAAATCCCCATTTTTAGATCTCTTCATATAAGAACTGTGTTTGAAAAATAAACCGATCATCCCGGCCTTTTCACTCATATGGATATGAAGCATCGACTGAAGGTGGAAATGTACAAATATACCCAAAGAGTAACACAATAAGCACTAGAAACGAGTCGAACAACCCAGAGACTACATTTCCGGGTAGGCGGGGTGGCTGCAGCTGCCCGTCGCACACCATAAACTGACATGTTAAGTACGTTTTATTTTAATTTTCTCATTGATATTTAATGTTTCGTTGTTAGTACGAGTCGAGTATGAGCTGAGCTTACATCAACGAGGAATCTCAGGAACGCAATGTGTTGACAGCTGCGCGTGACATTATATTAGCAGCGACATTGCTTTCATATGTAGTTTCAAGGCTTTTGCAGGCCAAATTAATTCCATTTTCTCCAGAAACTGGCTGTATCAAATATGAATGGACATCATTAACGACGCACAGCCACTCCCCTGACAGAAAGGCCGGAATGATCGGTTTATTTTTTGAGTTCTTGACAGTTGAACTTGAGAAAGCCCGGACGGGAATTAGAATTATATTGTGTGCGGACATTCCACTTTTTTCTTCATTCGAGCACTTTTTGGATCCAGCAGCACCGTATTTAAAAATCACACCCGTGTGAACTGAGTGGTGCAACCCCCCCCCCCCCCCTTCCCACACACCTCTCTCTCTCTCATTAGCAGGCAACAGTGCAGCACTATCCCTCTCTCTGTTTCTGGCACAACAGCGCCCCTACTGGTACTCATAGTCATATACTGGTGCTCATTAACCAACAGACACACATAGGTGAACACAGGCATAGGTGGTGAACACGGACATTGCTGTTCCTTGGGAGTGGTTGCACCATCAGCACTGGAAGGGGGGTGCGGAGGGTGCTCCAGCACCCCCTGCTGGTGGAGAGGAGCATTTTTTGACATGTCTATCAGAGTGTGCTGAATGCAGAATGCACAGCGAGTGAGTTGACAGATAGACACAACATGACGAGACAGCAAAAACCTATTGTAGTTTTACTTTCACCTGCACCAGGTTTAAAGAAATCTAACCCAAACAACAACACAATAAGAGTCACATACTGTTATTATAACTATAGTTATAACTATAACTATTATAACTAGATCCCAAATAAGTCATTATTATCGCTGTGCTCGGCCGTGATTTCCCTCCCACCCTTCAGCCCCCCTGGGTTGCACCACTCAAAAACTGGGATGTGCATATGGAGAGGAAATTAACCAGTTAAGTGCTTACCAGTGGTGCCTCCACCGGGCTGGGAGTCTGCAGAAATGATGCCGGGGTACCTGAGACAGCGGAAGTCCAGCCCATACCTGTGGTGGTAGTACTGGGAGAGAGACAACAGGACTTAAACCATTTTGACCCGAGATGAGATTCTAAAAATGTCTTCTACAACCCGACAGTTTTCTGAAAAAGCTATGTTTCTATGTCAGTCGTTCTTCGATTTTTCAAAAATAGCAGACCTACAAGCTCATAGCGTGCCACCGAGAGCTTGTAGGTCTGCTATTTTTCAATAGCTATAGCATAACATAATGCTAACACCAAAATGGGTTAAACACAAAAGAGCAGGGAACATAGTAGGTTCCCCCTATAGGGATGAACAATGAATCACTCATCTTATCAGTATAGGCCTGAATCGCTCATCTTATCAGTATAGGCCAATGTTGGCCTTAAAAATGCGGTATCGAACCGAAATAACCATAATCTGTTTCAGCCGATATTTTATTTTATAATAACTAAAAAGCCTTTTATTATGATGATGAAGGCTGCAGATTCAATAAGAGTTTTGGAATAAAGAAGCATTGCTTTCTCAAATTCTGTGTCTACAGTTTGAACTTGTTTGAACTAGTTTTGATACAGATTATTCAACATCTCGAAAATCGATAATCGACCATAACAGCAATATTGACATCGGTATTGACCACACCCCCCCAAGCGTTAATACCACAATAAATGTAGATAAAATGTCTTAACATGAATAGCTTTAGTCATCATAGCTTAGTTTTCATTTTGTTTCCATGTAGTTTTCGTCCGTGAAAAAAGGCAGTCGACGAAGTCTTAGTTTTAGTCGACGAAATCAACACTGTAAAGTATAGGTGTAAGAGCCATTTATTTTCTGTTCATTTTATTTCTATGTTTTTTGATGACGTCATTCCAAGGGCTTGGTCAAGGCCAAGGTTGGCCAGGTTACTTAATGAGACCTGATTGAATGCTCTGTTGTTGTCCTGATGTGAAGGCAGACACAGGCTGTTGATTTATATGGTTTTTACATCCTTTTTTTGCTTTATTTAATACAGTGAATAAATATCAATTTCGATACTTAAACTCCATTTTAGGCGGGAACCCCTTTTGGTGTTAGCATTACGTTATGCTTTAGCCATTTAAAAATAGCAGATCTACAAGCTCATAGCGCGCCACTCGGTGGCGCGCTACGAGCTTGTAGGTCTGCTATTTTCTTTTGTAATCGAAGAACAACTGACATAGAAACATAGCTTTTTCAGAAAACTGTCATTTTCAAACAGACATTTTTAAAATCTGATCTCAGGTCAGAATGGGTTAAGTCAACGCTTGGACATCACACCAGTCTTTTTTATCACACGTCATGACTAGACCCTCGGCGTCGGGCAACCAGTAGCCCAAAGTTTAGGACTTTGACGCTACAATAGGAGTGGTGCTGGTGGCGTGACAACACGTATACAGTAATAAAACAGTAAATCAACACTGTACAGTATAGGAGTGTTGTTTTTGTCAGCAAATTTCTATTTTAGTTTTAGTCATAGTCTCTTGAATAGTTTTCAATTGGTTTTAGTCACATTTTAGTCACCTGGAATGTTCTAGTGTTTAGTCTAGTTTTAGTCGACTAAATGTCATACGATTTTAGTCGACTAAATCTACAGTTGATTTAGTCGACTAAAATGTGTTTTGACAGGCCTTGATGTCGTTGTAATGACATATTTTACACTTTGGTTGCATGCTGAAAATAGCAGATATACAATCTCACAACGCGTCGCGCTGCGACGCGTTGTGAGATTGTATATCTGCTATTTTCAGCATGCAACCCAGCATAAAACTGGATCTCTTGTCCACTAGTCCCTTACTAACATTTTAGTCTAGTTTTTATTTGTTGACGAAATTGTCAGTATATTTAGTCTTAGTTTTAGTCATCATAGATTCGTTTTTATTTTGTTTTAGTCAGTGAAAAAAGGTAGTCGACGAACATTTTTCGTCTTAGTTTTAGTCGACGAAAACAACACTGGTGTCAACATGCATGTGGCTCGCCGCAGGAACACTGAACAGATGCGTGTCGACTCATGAATAAATCAGGGAACATTTCCATGATGTGCAGCTTTTTGGAAAGTGTCCAGCGTTCAATATGCTTCGGATAACGAGCGAGTTGTTCTTTTACAGTCCAATTGCATAGTGGGAATGGGATGGAACAAGACAAAGCCATGCTGTGCCAAAGAAAGGATCACACTGCACGCTAGCTTTGAAATATGCATGAATGTTCATTCGTTATATTGGCACTCAGATCTCAATTCCAAGGTTCAGACATTCGTATTTTGTTAGTTTTTGTTCATTTTTTTTATCCCACGATTTTGCAACCCATTTTTTTTCCACCCAGTGTCAATTATCTAATGTAATCCAATTCCTGGGCACTATACTTCCTCTGCCAACCTGGGGAGGGCAGCGGACTGACCTCATGCTTCCTTCTATGCATGAGGAGTCCACGCTGCTTCTTTTCACCCGACAGGGCCGGCCGGACGTAGCGTGTGGAAGGAACACGTTATTCCAAACAGTTCCTTTCCCCTCCATCAGGTGCCCCGGCTGGCCAGGGGGAGGTAGTTTAGAGACCAGGATTACTGCATGTTTTTTGTGAGGGTATACCTACCCTAGGGGACACGGGGAGAACATACAAACTCCACACAGAAAGGCCTTTCCGCTTGACGAGAGCACAGAAACAACTCTTCTCATATGGTCTGATTACAGCGAAAAAACTAATTTTGACACACTGGAAGAAGGAGGAGGCTCCTGCATTTAAGCACTGGTTAAATGAAATGACTAGTACGCTTCATCTTGAGAGAATAAGGTATTTCCTGAGAAACAGGGAGAGCCAGTTTGATAAGGTTTGGCTGCCCCTTGTCCATTACCTGAGTAGAAACAATTAATAGACAGGATACCATTGATATGGTTGACTGTACGTCATTTTTTCCCAGATTTTTTCCATGAGCTTTCTATCATCTTATTATATAGTATGCAGTGTCACTGAGCAGTATGGGTGGGAGAGGGCTAAATTAACATTGATTTTACGATTTAACTTGGGGTGCCATTAAATGCCATTAAATGGAGGTCCGTCCGTACCGTAATGCATGTCAAACTGGGGGTCCTTGAAATTAAACAGGTTGAGAATCTCTACTAGAGCTGTAAAGATATTTTCTTATGGGGGGTCCCTGGCATATTAGTGTCAATGTGGGTGTCCTTGGCATAACTAGGTTTGGGAACCCCTGGCCTACTGCATACATCATGATGCACGTCCCACTGGGAGGAGACCCCCGGGGGCAGACCAAGGCGCAGTTGGCGGAAACACATCGACTCACTGGCCTTGGAACGTCTCAGAGTCCCCCCCAGGAGGGAAGTCTGGAGCTCTCTGGTGGAGCTGTTGCCCCCGCGACCCGACTACGGACAAGCGGTTGAAGATGGATGGATGGAAACAGACTGGCGACTCACTCTGCTTTAGTGATGATACGGAAGTGATCTGATCACGGAGCGGCAAGTGGAAAACGGGAGGTTAAGTGTAATGCATTCGTTATGTAGACCTGAGGACGATTCGACATAACAAATGCCTTCTAAATCAGTCAGACAGTTTTCTGAAAAACCCATGTTTCTATACGTCAGTGGTTCTATTTCATGTCAAGGTCCCCGAAAATGATCTGTATTTGGTTTGTATTCAGGGACCCCCCAGAAGCAAAGATTGAAAACGTTCCCTCTGAAAGAAAAATATATATATATATATATATATATATATATATATATATATATATATATATATATATATATATTCAGAAGATTTGCAACACGTTTTCAAGATTCTTCAAAAATAGCAGACCTACAAGCTCGTAGTGCGGCACTCGGTGCCGCGCTATGAGCTTGTAGATCAAAATGTTGTGTTATTGAAAACAAGCACTTCCAAACTCTGACACTTAAAATAATCAAATGCAGGACATTTCTTGACAGAAAGTAGCTCATAACGTTTCTATGGTGGATTTTTATGAAACAAAAACTTGCAGATAGAAAGAGGATCATTCAAGCTTTTCGTACAGCTGCAATGTTGGTGAGTTTAACATTGTTTAATGCAATCAGACAGGACTTTTCTGATTGGATGAATGGGCTGTCAAGGCCAGAAAGTAGTTTTTTGCCACTCAGTGGGCGTTCCCGGATAACTTCCAGGTACGATGATGTCACATGCATACCCATTACCCTCTATAGCTAAAGTATAACACAAAGCTTAAAAAACACCAAAAGGGGT
Source organism: Protomyctophum parallelum (assembly GCF_964188405.1). Classification (NCBI taxonomy): domain Eukaryota; kingdom Metazoa; phylum Chordata; class Actinopteri; order Myctophiformes; family Myctophidae; genus Protomyctophum; species Protomyctophum parallelum. The sequence continues at coordinate 27,126,180 of NC_139715.1, read as the reverse complement.
TCCCGTACAGAACGAGTTAAAGGTATATTCAGTGATTTCACTCAAAAAACCTTAGGTTTCGTTTTTGGCTGTGGGACCCAGCCTTTCGTCCAATCAGGATAGAGAGTCAAAAACGAAACCTAAGGTTTTTTGACCCCCAGGGGTTAACTGGGGACAGGGAGGAACTCCTTATATGGCCAGCACACTCTATAGTAGGGAGGATTATCAAAACAAAACAAAAAAATAAGTGATATTTGAATTAAGTGAAATCACTGAATATACCTTTAAGTGTAATGTACAGGATATACGATTTCTGTCCAAAGGAGTTCAGAAGGTAGAATTAATAACTTAACGTCACACTATCGATCGTTTCCCTTTCAAACATGCTTGGGCTTGATTAAAAAAAAGAATAACTACCCCGGCTTTTGTGTTTTTAAAGTTTCTAGTTCACAAGTTCAAACTTCAAAGACCGAAATATAAAAACAACAACAATGACCCTGTCGAGAACTTTTCTACAAAGAAGTTTGCCTTTCGGGCCAGCCCTTGCAGCAACGTATTTCATGTTCTTGTGTTTGTCTATGTAGGCTGCGCACGTGCGCGTGCGTGTGTGTGTGTGTGTGCATGCGTGCATCTCACCTCACCCATCAGCTCGGCGTGGACTTTGGAGACGCCGTAGATGGTGCGAGGCCTCTGCACGCACAGCTCCGGAGCGGGGTCCTTGGGCGACGAGGGCCCGAAGGCCCCGATGGTGCTGGGCACAAACACGCGCAGGCCGTGCTCGGTGGATATGTCCAATATGTTGTGGAGGCCTGCGGAGAGAACGAGGTCGTCACCGTGTGTTTTTTGATTGATTGATTGATTGATTGAAATATGTATTAACAGTTTGCAGAATTACAGTACATTTCAAGCACAAACTCAATACAAAGACTGTTAACTTGTGAGTGGACGACCCAATTAAGCATTACACTTGTTTGCAAGAGGGTCCGCCATGTTCAATTCATCAAAACATTTAGAGATGTACAAATAGACACTTCTATATAGTTAAAGAACAGAACAGGAATTCATCATAAAGGAAGCAAAAAGGGAAAAGAAACATATACAGTGAGGGGAAAAAAGAGGGGGGGGGGGGGGGATTCAGATTTTACGGGGGCCAGTTTCGAATCCAGCCGTCCGTATAGCCCTTATATGCCCTTTGAGAGCGGTTTTGAAGGAGTCAAGGGATTCACATATTTTGATGACTGTTGGTAGGGCGTTCCACATTTTGGTGGCATAGGAGCGAAAATAATTTAGTCCCTTGTTTGTGCCGAATCTGGGTGTGCGTGTGTGTGTGTGTGTGTGTGTGTGTGCGCGTGCGTGCGTGTGCGTGCGTTGTGTGTACCTGTGATGTTGACCTCCTTGGCCAGCGACACGTTGCTCTCTCCCACAGCGGACAGGATGGCCGAGTAGTGGACCAGCCAGCTGATGTTGTTGTTCACCACGATCTCCCTCAGGTTCTTGTAGTCCAGGATGTCAGAGTAGATGAATGGACCTGCAGGGGAGAGACCAAGGGGGCCAGTGAGGCGCCACAACGTTGAAGCGCTGGGCCCCTAGTGGTAAGAGGAAGGACTGCAGGCGGACCCGTGGATTCATGACGAGGAAACCCCCCGTGCAGCAGTTGGGCTTTAACATTGAGCGCTCGGTTGCACTTCCGCATTTGGGCACCAAAATGTGGGTGCCCAAATGCTGAATCGGCGAAAAAAGGCGGAAGTAGACGGTCACTTCCGGGTGCTTCAAAACGCCACTGGGCAACTTCCACTGACATGAATAGCGGGGGGGGGGGGGGGGGGAGCTTCGCGCCAGATCAGTCTCTATCCTTTTAATACTCTATGGGGGAGACGGACAGACACGTGTGAAAACACACACATTTGCATAGCGAGGTTACAGTGTTGTTAGTCTAGTTTTAGTCAACTAAAATATCATAAGATTTTAGTCGACTAAATCTACAGTTGATTTAGTCGACTAAAATGTATTTTGGTGGGCCTTAATGCCATCGTTTAATGACTGTTTTTACACTTGCTGAAAATAGCCGATCTCACAACGCGTCGCAGCGTGACTTATACTGGATCTCTTGTCCACTAGTCCATTTTAGTCTAGTTTTTAGTTATTATTATTATTATTATTATACGCAAACTACAAGCTCATACGAGCATGTAGATCTGCTATTTTTGAAAAGCCATGAAAAGGTGTGCAATTCTTGGAATATATATTCTTTCACCACAATCATTTTGAACTCATATCTTTGCTTCTGGGGGAGGGGGGGGGGTGGGGTCCTGGAACAACATATTTTCAGATGGGGGTCGGCGGCCAGTTACATATATTTTTGGGGGTCCTTGACATGAAAATGTTTGAGAACGACTGACAAGAGACATGATGGGTTATTCAGAAAACTGTCAGGAAGGCATTTGTAGAATCGTCCTCAGGTCTAAATGGGTTAAACCAGAAACCTAACACGTTAGCTCTAGCTAGTTTGCCTACTTCTCTTAATTAGTAATAGTATAATCTATATCTTACATAGCCGGCGATAGAGCGTCGCAGTCCCTCCCCCTTTCAGAACAACGAGTGGCCCAGGAAATGAAAACCCAATGCATTTTCCCATAGGCAGTTTTTATTTAATTTATTTAAAGACCTTTTAAGCGTCGTACGAAGCCAGCTCTTGTCGTGACAAATCATGACAACACACACAATTTTTCGGGCCAAACAAAGAATTAGAAAGTAGAAAAAAACGGCAGGTTACAACACTTTTTTTGTTGTTTTTCTTCTTTGTAATTATTTTGTTTGGTCCAAAATATTGTGTGTGTTGTCATGATTTGTCACGACAAGAGTTGGCTTCGTACGACGCTTAAAAGGTCTTTAAATAAATTAAATAAAAACTGCCTATGGGAAAATGCATTGGGTTTTCATTTCCTTGGCCACTCGTTGTTCTGAAAGGGGGAGGGACTGCAACGCTCTATAGTGTGTATATACCGGTATATATATAATCTAAGAGAGCGTCAATATTAAGGATTTTAAAAGCGACCTTCTCTGGTATTCTGCTGTGTTGGAAATAACAAGGATATACTAATGAGGCGAACATCTAAAATGATCAGATGTTAGTGGGATTTAGGTTTAAAATGCAGTATTGATCACCATGTATTATTCCCGGTGTCTATCCATCCGTAGAAAACATGCGGGTTACAGTTTAAAAAGGAGAAGCGCTTCACCTGTCCATTGAGCTAATACAATTTACAATGATTAACATGGATTCCACCGTGTAGTTGAAGTTACAATGCTGAAAATTTGATAAACAGACTAAAAAATAAAAAGATAGATAGATAGATAGATAGATAGATAGATAGATAGATAACACAGTAACATATAGCTATCGTGAGCCCATTATCGTGTATCATTTTGTGTAATGGTGATACCCCTACCACGCACTTACCGCTGTGAAACACATCATTTGAGGGCTTCCGGATGTCAGACAGAATCACATTGTTTTTTCCAAACCGTCTCCTGGGGATGAAACATGAGCACAACACTTTATGAGAATGGATCTACCCCACTCCGAAACTTTCCCAAGTTTTGTTACTTCAAATCTAGACAGCACACAAATAGACAATCGAGCTTGTAGGTCTGCTATTTTTGAAAAATCGTGAAAATGTGGCACAAATCTTTGAATATATATTCTTTCAGAGCGAACGGGGTGTCCCTGGAACAACATATTTTCAGATGGGGGTCGGTGGCCAAATACATATAATCTTGGGGGTCCTTGACATGAAAATGTTTGAGAACGACTGACATAGAAACATAGGTTTTTCAGAAAACTGTCATAATTTAGAAGACATTTGTAGAATCTTCCTCAGGTCGAAATGGGTCCAGCACACTCAACACACACACTTCGTACATGGACATTTGGTGAAGGTGGTTATGGAGGTGCTTACTGTACCTCAGCAACTTTGCGAGCCCCACCCCCAGCTGACCGAGTCCCCCTGGAACGGAGAAAGACAAAAAAGCATATAGGCCATCATGGAAACCACTATGAGGGCGGCGCGCGCCCCACTTCCAATGTTATCAGCCTATAATCAAGAATATGTCCGTCAGAAGCTTGGAATAGAGCCCACTATTAATGTGATAATCAGACATACTGGGAAACGCGGAAGTGAAAATATCGACGCGTTTAGGGAACGCTTGCTTTTTGTGACCGTGACCGTGACAGAGGCGCGCCTCTGGTGCCCTTGAGCCGAGCGTTGCGACGGCCACCAGAGCCGACTGGGTGCCGTTCGAGTTGCGTAAGTAAGTAGTAAGTAGCCTTGCCGAGCCATGAGGCCCATAGGGCAGGAGCCTATCTCCTGTTTCTGTAGCGTGAGGCAGCTTGATGTACAAGTACACCCCCTGGACATGACGCTAGTATATCGCAGGGACTTATACCCCCAATCCAACCCTTGATGCTGAGTGTCTAGCAGCGAGGCACTGGGTCCCATTTTTAGTCTTTGGTATGACCTGGCCGGGGATCGAACCCCGACCTCCCAGTCTCAGGGCGGACACTCTAACCACAAGGCCACTGAGCTGGTGTTCGAGTTGCGTACCGAATAGTAAATATTAGCCCCCCCCCCTACTTTTCCATGCCCCCGACATGTCTGCACCGTCCTGCCCGCGCTCCAAGTGACACAGCCGAACGAGCGCTATCGCTGAAAACAACGTCTGTGTGGCCGATATGGCAAATATTCCAACGTCTTGATAACGGTTGATAATGTGTATTTAATGCAGTGATAACATCTGTTGGCCTCAGTCATGACATATCAATGCCGACAGTGCTCAATGTATGACAGTAAAATGTAACCTCACGAAAGCCTAAAAAATATTTTTTTCCCCTAATTGACTATTAGTCAATGTATCTCAAAATAATTAGATAATAAGAGAACTAGAACCATTTCTCTTTAAATAATGATCCCGGGCCTCAATCAAGTTATTCATTATTTTGAGAAATTGCTTAATTTGTTTTTTTTTAGATACTAAATTGTATTTTGAGGAAATTTCTCAATGTAGTGACTTAACAGGAACATTTTTCTCACAACACGGTGCCACAATAAGGTGCAATCAGGGGGGCAGCCAGACAGATATTTCGTGAAGCCACTAAGGAAATCGGGAACTCCTGAAAGTTGTGGCGCTGTCATTGGGCCCAAAAAACCCCATAGCTCCATAGAGTACCATGTATTTGTGCCCAACTTCACCTAGACTGTATTACCTTAATAAACATGGTCATGAATACTTTCTGCTTCCAGTCACTAGTTTAAAGTCTCATTTCTCATGTCATAATATTCTTTTTGGAAAACTATGGTCCCATTTATTAAAATAATGACCACAAAGTCGTTTATGTTCTGAGGGGCGTGGCTACCGTTACAGTCTATGAACGGGAGCTACCCCCCGTTCAGTCAAAATAAAAACCAACAAAGAAGAAGGGGGGGAAGTCCCGCCTCGTTGTCTGAGCCAGCCAATGGCCAGCTGGGCCCAAACGGAGCCAGCCAATGGCCAGCTGGGCCCAAACGGAGCCAGCCAATGGCCAGCTGGGCCCAAACGGATCTACAAAGATGGCGACTTACAGTTCAAGGACTGACAGGCTTCATTTTACGTCCATATCTAAGACCCGGAGAACGCTTTGTCCATATTTTTTTACAGTCTATGGGTGCAATAGAGTTTACATAACAGACAGACAGACACACCCCAGATTACACAGAAAACGAAGAAGAACTATAGGTGAATTAACTATAATTATATAGGCAAAGCGGAGAGCGACGCACACACAGCCCCGATGTCGACACACCGCAAACAGAACGCACTGAAATGTCCCACCAGTGATGAGGACTTTGGGGTGATGATGATGATGATGATCCGTCTCCGTGCACGAAGAGGCGTAACTCCTCCTCTCAACGTCGGCAGAGGAGGCGCGACACCCGGAGGCGTCGACTACGCTACCGGACCTCAGGGCGCCGTACACGCCGCCGTCCCCACCACGCCCCCCGGCACGCCTCGCTGCACCGCGGAGCAACACTGCCACTGCCGCCGCCGACATCCTGAACACTCCCTGTTCAAAAGAAAAAATGATACAGATCAGAGATCAGATTCTAAAAATGTTCTTCTACATCCTGACAGTTTTCTGAAAAAGCTATGTTTCTGTGTCAAGTCGTTCTTCGATTTTTCAAAAATAGCAGACCTACAAGCTCGTAGCTGCTATTTTTCAATAGCTAAAGCATAGCATAATGCTAACACCAAAAGGGGTTCCCGCCCCAAAATGGGTTAAAGAGCACCGTTTATGCAAGACGTCTCGTATAGGCAGCAAAATATAAGGCAACTCAATCTTTGTGTTCATCTTTGTGTGACATTCAACATCATTGTGCAATACAAGGACAAATGGGGAGCTGAGCTGAGCTGAGCTGAGCGTGTGTGCGTGCGTGTTTATTACCGATTATTATGTGTCGAGCACTCGGCACTACTCCGCCAATAACACCCTTATCCACCTCAAGTGGGTGATAACGCTATCATTTTATGTTCTAATCTCACATCACTTTTTAGTGTACCCGATCTCAACTCTCAAAGTCACTTTGGCCGATGAGGCCAGGAAGGATATTATCCCATTTTGGGGCGGGAAGCCGGGAACCCCAATTGGTGTTAGCGTTATGTTATGCTTTAGCTATTGAAAAAGAGCAGATCTACAAGCTCATATAGCACGCCACCACACCGAGTGGCGCGCTATACGAGCTTGTAGGTCTGCTATTTTAGAAAATTTTAAGAACAACTTATAGAAACATAGCTTTTTCAGAAAACTGTCAGGATGTAGAAGACATTTTTAGAATCTGATCTCAGGTCAGAATGAAAACTGTCAGGATGTAGAAGACATTTTTAGAATCTGATCTCAGGTCAGATTGTGGACGACGTCTCCACTAGGCCTATTGTCTTTGTCACAGCCTCAGCCTGTGTTGTTACGGTTCAGCTTGTCCTTGAAGCAGCTATAGTATTATTATATAGTATTGTATATAGTATAGTATTATATATATATATAGTATTATAACTAACTATTGTCTGTGCACACTTTGGCAGAACTATAGACATGATCATGGCTTAACTTTCGCCTGTTTCACACACACACACACACACACACACACACACACACACACACACACACACACAGAGTGCCTGGGCAGTAAAACCCATCATGTCCAGTGCAGTGATGTCACCTGCCACAGCCACCTGATCTTAATTACTTTGAACAAGCCGCAGAGAGAGAGGCTGCTGACCGCCTCTAAGTCTAAATATAGAAGGGCTTTATTGCCGGCCCAGCCCAGAGTAGAGTATAGAGCACCGAAGTCCTGACGTAACTCGCTCATCCCTTCGATTCCCCTGGTTCGCGGAAGTAATTTCTCTATGGAGAATAACATGGGGTGATCTTAATATCGTCTACTATAAGCGTTGTGGTCCAAAAATAAACAAGCTGTCTTATTGGCGTTATTGTCAGGGAGGTGTCTCTGTATCGTTTGCAACAGTCAGTCACTCATATATGATACAGTCTGCTTCTAGCGAAAATCTAACTAATTCAGCAGCAGTAACATTAGCATTTTCTCTCAGTCAGTTAATTCTTCATATCCATATGAGTGAAGCGGCCGGGGTGACATGTTTATTTTTCAAACACAGTTGTTATATGAGGTGATCTAAAATCGCCTCAATGTGAATTTCAATGCAACTAAACAAATACATGAACCTGGGGACTGACGCCCTCTACTGAAAGTGACGTCAGACTTCGGTGCTCTATAGTAGACCACCTTGGCAATAGTACATAAATATGATGAGATTAACGTCAGTGCTTCCCAAACTATTTCATGTCAAGGACCCCCAGATTGACACCAATTAGCCCACGCCACGGACCCCCATTTGAAAAGATATGTCGTCGTCCCCCCACCCCCATAAGAGAAGATTTCTATGGCTCTGGCAGTGATTCTCAACTCGTTTCATTTCAAGGACCCCCACAGTTTGACATGCATTAGTCTATGGACCCCCATTTAATGACATTTCTATCTCTGGGACCCCCAAATGATATTGTAAAATCTATGTTAATTTAACTCTGAGAGTGTACGTGTCCATTTGGTTCCATTTGTACACTCAGTTGCAGACCCATAAGGGTCCTTTTGGGTCCCCTGGAACTTGGCAATACATTATGATGAGATCAACATAGCCATGGTTCACATGACGCTCGTATGACAGTCATATGTTTCAGCCTCAGGGCTAAGATTAACATGGCTAACCGTTAGCCAACATAAATTGCATGGTGTGCCATACATACATACTGCACTTCTTTAGCATTATAGCTAACTAAACGTTTACAAAAACCACTGCACGTTGGTCAATAAATAAAGCTCACGTGTGTGTGTGTGTGTGTGTGTGTGTGTGTGTGTGTGTGTGTGTGTGTGTGTGTGTGTGTGTGTGACAGTGTGATAACGACAGAAAGAAGAAGCTGCTAAGAGCAGATGCTGATAAGATAAGAGAAACACACACACACACACACACACACACACACACACACACACACACACACACACACACACACACACACACACACACACACACACACACACACACACACACACACACACACACACACACACACACACACACACACACACACACACACACACACACACACACACACACACACACACACACACACACACACTAGGCTAGCTAGGGCTAATATATCAGTATCACAGGAACTGGAAAACTGGAACTGAGCCAGTTGTCATGGGAGCTACTAGGTTTAAATTCAGCTAGCATGGCAGCATAGCCTACATATCTATCTATTGGCACGCTTGCATTACACACACACACACAAATAAAAAAATAAAACGACATGCCGGGTTCGTCCACTCACTTTACTATTTACCTTTTACTGGTGGACAGCTTTAAAATGCAGACTTTTATGATTCCCTCCTCTGTGTTTCTTGGAGACTCGTCTCATCCAGACAGAATGGAAGGCAGAGCAGAGCGGCGAGGCGAGCGGCGACGCGGCAGACCTGCAGCGTCACAGAGTTTGTTTGAAGTGAGTGACTCGCGTGACGCGTCACCGCGTGTCCCCGTAGGGGCGTGTCCCTCCCTCGTGCGCGTATGGCTCTAGTACACGCTGTGATTGGCCGACAGCCCAGAGGCTCGGTGGGGTTGGCCACGCCCCAGACTCCATAGAGTATGTATGTAATGGCTGGCTCTGGCCACGCCCTACAGACGCAGAAACACTCCTTGTTTGTAGCATAGACATATCATTGATTGTTATCTATATGGTTTGTAGCCCTCCCTTTGAGACACAGAGGTTCTCCTCATCAAACGTTTTATTAAATTCAGTGTGTGTGTGTGTGTGTGTGTGTGTGTGTGGGGGGGGGGGGGGGGGGGGGGGTATATAGAAGTGTATATTACTATCTTTGTACATTTCTTTTGTACTATTTTTGATGAATTGAACAATGTGGACCCTCTTGTAAACAAGTGGGGGTCGTCCACTCACAGTTGAGTTGTGCTTGAAATGTCCTGTTAAAATTCTGCAAACTGTTAATAAATATTTCAATCAATCAATCAATAAATCAGCGCCCATTATTTATTCTGCATTTGAGTCAAAGAAGACCATCATCCTATTTGATGAGGATTTAGCCTTGCAGACCCAAAACTTTTGTTATGGTAACTTTTGTTATGATCTACAAGCTCATAGCGCGCCACCGAGTGGCACGCTACGAGCTTGTAGGTCTGCTATTTTTGAAAAATCGTTTTTTCATAGCTTTTTCAGAAAACTGTCAGGATGTAGAAGACATTTTTAGAATCTGATCTCAGGTCAGAATGGGTTAAAGTAAGTATAGGCTAATAATAATAATAATAATAATAATAATAATAAATAAATAAAGCGAGACAGGTATACTTTACCATTGGAAAAATCAAATTAAAAAGTAGAATAACATTCATCAGAGATGTTGGCATGATTTAAGTTTTTCTAGTGCTGTGGATAAGTGCTAAGTGTATTTTCCATTAATGAGAGGATCCATTGTGAGACCTCAAGTTTATGGGGAGGTTTCCATTTTAGGACGAGCAGTTCTTTTGCAGCTGTCAGCCCTAAGAGCAGGAGTCTTCTACGTGGCATTGTCAATGTCAACCCAATCGCTGAATCATCATTCAACAGGAAAATATTAGGCAAGAGGGGAATTCTAGTTCCCATTACCTCAGATAGTACTTCTGAAACTCTAGACCAAAAACGACTGACATCTGGACACTCCCTCATTACAATTTGTATTTGTATAGTCCTGTTATGAGTGTCATAATCCCATAATCCCACCATCCTGGCTGGCATTCACACAAATAAAATAAACACTAAATTGATTTTCTCTTGAACCACTGAAGGAATTAAAGATACCAAGGGCCACAAATTGAAAACTATACTGGTCTAACTACATAGTGACTGACTGAAATATGCAAGTTGAAAGCATTCCTGGTACAGGGGGTTTGAAAATAAAAAGGATTGAAATGTCCATGTATATAAGAGACAATGATGTCCTTTTTAAAACTAGACATGCAGGGGGGAAGAAAGACATTATGAGGGCCGTGGATCAATGGTGTAAACTAAATATATTTACTCAAGCACTGTACTTATAAGTACACTTTTGAGGATTTTTCTTTTACAATTTTCAACACTTTTACTTCTACTCCACTCTCAGGGGCAAAATGTATTGTTGAATTAACACCCAGGACTTTGACAACACAAACACAAACCTCCAAACGCAGTTCCGCCTGCTGTACGCCTGCAGGGGCGAGTTGGTAAAGGGGCGAGTAGTTTGGTATTCGAAAATAGACCCCTGTTACAGAACAAACACTCTATAGCAGTGCAGTGGTTTCAACCAGTGGTCCTTGAGGGGGTTCCAGGTGGTCCCCAGCGAAATGGAGAGTTAATAACCAAATGGACACTTATTATATTCAAGAGCTTTTTGTTATTATATATCTTTAACTAATTTTACACTCTCAAGAGTGCATCTGCATTACTTTACAAGAAGTCTACATAATTAGAGAATGTAGAATTATTTTGATCGTTTGGCCTGTTCTCTCCTAATGGTACCAACATCAATACAGCATAGAATTGTGGACAAAATCTTATCCAACTACAAAATTCTTCAGTTTTGGGTCTGAGCGGCTAAATGTCATCAAATGGTTGATACCTGGCACCTGCAGTGCCAGGTATCGAGTCGGTCGGACCCACGGTTCCTCCAGAGTACAGAACCACCAGGTCAGGCTCTGCCAGTGGGCCTAATGAGGCCAACTCCTTTCACCTGGGACAGGCTCTGCCAGTGGGCCTAATGAGGCCAACTCCTTTCACCTGGGACAGGCTCTGCCAGTGGGCCTAATGAGGTCAACTCCTTTCACCTGGGACAGGCTCTGCCAGTGGGCCTAATGAGGTCAACTCCTTTCACCTGGGACAGGCTCTGCCAGTGGGCAATTTCCAGCCTCTGCCTAGCCTCGGTCCCAGGCTTACTTATCTGCGAAAAGAAAAGCCTGGTCACAACCTAAGGCAGAGAAGCTATCGGCGGTTGTATCCTCCGGAACAGCCGTCAAATGTATTTCCCCCGGATACGATATTTTCCAGACCAATCACAACACTTGTTTCATTCGCGGAGAATGTAAACTGATTTGTAAAGCATCAACGATTTCACTTCCGCTAAAATCCCGCAACTTCCGCTGATAGTCTTTTCAGCTTAGGTCTTGCCCAGGGTGGCCTCTGCCTCAGCCTCAGCCAATTGAGGCTCAACCAATCAGGCTCTGCCAGTGGGCCGAATTGATTGCCAAGTACACTTTTCAGTTTGCAGTCTCACACACACACACACACACACACACACACACACACACACAGGCACATACACATTACACAGATCTCCATGTGGGACACCGACTGACAGTTAGAACGGGTGCTATGACAATGTATATCATTAGGTTCCCAAGTTGCGACGAGCACGTACAGGTCTAGTTAATATTAATACTAATTAACTACCAACTGGATGTCACAGTTCGTCACATATGTCCTACAGTACGACGTTGCCTCTTGTCTCTCACTCTGCTCCCCCTGCACTGAGGTGAGCTGAACCTGGTGACCCCATAACCCCCCCCACACGCACAAACGCATGCACGCACACATGCACACACACACACACGCACACACACACACACACACACACACACACACACACACACACACACACACACACACACACACACACACACACACACACACACACACACACACACACACACACTAATGTTTCTCTTTCTCTGCTCTGCTATCCAGAAACCGCTCACACTCAACAGTCCTTCATCCACACAGCCAGGGTTGTCATGACAACAGAGAGGGTAATCTCCAGTGGACAGAGAGAGAGAGAGAGAGAGAGAGAGAGAGAGAGAGAGAGAAAGGAGATACAGTAGAGTGCAAGGAGAAAGTACATGTGCCATGCAGGAGGAAACACGTGCTTGTTAAACAACGTGTTTCTGAGATTGAAAGACAGAAAGAGTACAGAATGTACGGTGTATGTATGTATACAGCATGTGTATAATGGCAAACATTGGACTGTATGTAAAGGATAAATCCCCATGTTTCCGTCACTCTCGTCCTTTCTCTCATATTTTATTCCTTCCTTCCAATGTGTATAATCAATGCCTCTGTCTCTCTCTCTGTCTCTCTCTCTCTCTCTCTCTCTCTCTCTCTCTCTCTCTGTCTCTCTCTCTCTCTCTCTCTCTCTCTCACTATCTCTGTATCTGTCTCTCAGTCTCTCTGTCTCTGTCTCTGTCTCTCTCTCTCTCTCTCTCTCTCTCTCTCTCTCTCTCTCTCGCGCGCGTCACGTCCTCCCTCACATCTTGTGTTTCCTAGCCTTGACACATCAATCCCTCCTTCCTTTCTTCCTTCCTTCCTTCCTTCCTTCCTTCCTTCCTTCCTTCCTTCCTTCCTTCCTTCCTTCCTTCCTTCCTTCCTTCCTTTCCTGCCTCCTTCTCTTGTGTCCTCCACATGCCTCTAAACTACCCCCCCCCCTAGCTCCCTCAGTCTTGCATGCACAGCTCCTTATAGTTTGCATGCCCATGCCTTTGAACCCATTTTAATCACTTTTCCCTGCACACACACACACACACACACACACACGCACACACACATGATCTCTCCCTCTCCCTCTCCCCCCGCCCGACCGCCTGCATTGATATCCCATTCCCAGAAAGCAGGCAGCGCTCTCTCTCTCTCTCTCTCTCTCTCTCTCCCCTCTGGCTGTCCGTCCTGCGGGGATCCCTTTAGAGACACGTGTTGTGGGCGATTAGGCTGGCAGAGCCACGCGGGGCACCATGCCCACTGCACAGTGGGCATGGTGGCAGGGAATACCAGACCTCTCGCCCCTTTACCAACTCGCCCCACACATTTCTTCCATGTAGCCCATAATAATAACAATAATCTTTATTGTCCCAAAGGATATTCATCTTCACAGGTTTGTTCAATACCAACAACAAAAACAACACATAGTACAGAAAAACATAACACCAAGACAAACAAAAACATGAGTTCCCCACTGTGTACAGAACCATCCTATATCGGCGGGGCGGTTTGTTTAATGCCGTGATGGCTGAGGGGACAAAACTCCTACTGAAACGGACCTTTTTCCAGGGTAAGGTTCTGTATCTTTGTCCTGATGGCATGAGGTTGAATAAGCGATACAGGGGATGATCAGTGTCACGTGATATTGATAGTGCTAGCCGTGTGATGGCATTATTGTTCATATCAGAAAGTGTTGGTGTGGGAAGTCCGATAATCTTGGAAGCAATACGGGTAATACTGAAAAGTTTGTTTCTGTTAGGCATGGGTACTATGTTGTAAAAACATGCGTACAACAGAACAGGTTGAATAATGCTTTTGTACAGTAATAATAGAAGATGAGGAGCAACAGATAATGATCTTAACTTCCAGATTACATGAAGTCTTTGCTGGAAACGTGACTGGATATAATATGTTGATCAAACCCACGTCTATTGTCAAGGGTGAGTACAAGATATGTGAAACTGGCAACCTGTTCTACTGTCTTACCATTAATGAGGAGTGGGTTAAGTCCAGCGTGGGTT
>NC_139715.1:27024529-27104529 GCF_964188405.1 Protomyctophum parallelum | reverse complement strand
ATGTAGTATGTCAAACCCACAGATGTATAGTTCAGTGTATGTAGTATGTCAAACCCACAGATGTATAGTTCAGTGTATGTAGTATGTCAAACCCACAGATGTATAGTTCAGTGTATGTATTATGTCAAACCCACAGATGTTGTATAGTTCAGTGTATGTAGTATGTCAAACCCACAGATGTTGTATAGTTCAGTGTATGTAGTATGTCAAACCCACAGATGTTGTATAGTTCAGTGTATGTAGTATGTCAAACCCACAGATGTTGTATAGTTCAGTGTATGTAGTATGTTAAACCCACAGATGTTGTATAGTTCAGTGTATGTAGTATGTTAAACCCACAGATGTTGTATAGTTCAGTGTATGTAGTATGTCAAACCCACAGATGTTGTATAGTTCAGTGTATGTAGTATGTTAAACCCACAGATGTTGTATAGTTCAGTGTATGTAGTATGTTAAACCCACAGATGTATAGTTCAGTGTATGTAGTATGTCAAACCCACAGATGTTGTATAGTTCAGTGTATGTAGTATGTCAAACCCACAGATGTATAGTTCAGTGTATGTAGTATGTCAAACCCACAGATGTATAGGTCTGTGTATGTAGTATGTCAAACCTACAGATGTATAGGTCTGTGTATGTAGTATGTCAAACCTACAGATGTTGTATAGTTCAGTGTATGTAGTATGTCAAACCCACAGATGTATAGTTCAGTGTATGTAGTATGTCAAACCCACAGATGTATAGGTCTGTGTATGTAGTATGTCAAACCTACAGATGTTGTATAGTTCAGTGTATGTAGTATGTCAAACCTACAGATGTTGTATAGTTCAGTGTATGTAGTATGTCAAACCCACAGATGTTGTATAGTTCAGTGTATGTAGTATGTCAAACCCACAGATGTATAGTTCAGTGTATGTAGTATGTCTGAAAGAGTGCTGGCACTCGGAAATAGTTCGTGTATGTGGAATGGACAGAATGGTGAGCAGGCAAGGCCACCGGCCAGGCTGACCAAGAGGAGGCAGAGGCAGAGGATTCGTTTAAGGGTTTTAATTGGTGTGTGCTGTACAAAGGGACAAACAATATACAAGGTGTGGCATCAGTAAACGTATCCAAATCATAAATAGCAGTTACATCCGATAACGTCAATACTAAATAATATTCATGTCATGGGCAGCCTATATATACAATATCAAACACCTACACAATACACGCATATCTATATATATGAATATAATAGGTTGAATAATATGTGAATATAATAGGTTGAATACACAGTATATATACACATACCTACATATATACATACACACACATATACACATGCATATACATATATATACACATATATATATATATATATATATATATACATAAACACACACATGTGTGAATACACATATGGGTGATGCCGTTATGCAGGCCAAACACTATGTCTATTAGTCAACAGTTCGATTCAATGACCCATTAAGAAATTAAACAACTCAAGTACTGCTAGTCATATAGTATATAAACAATAACAGGTGCAATGAAGTGAGTCCATGATGGGTGATTAATAGTTATGGCAATGAATAAACAGTTGGGTTTCCAGAGGCTTTGAACTCACGTTTGTTTAGTGGACGCACACAGTTGAAGAGAGATGGTGCTGGAGGTTTGGTATACCAGCCAGTATGGTGAAGCATGCATGAATGAGTGAGTGCATTGAGTCCTATTTGTAGCCTCCCACACCTGTGTGCAGTGAGCAAGCTGCCAGCCACTCAGCCTTGATTGCATGATTGGCAGGGAGGCTCCATGGGCCTTTTCACAGCCACCCCGGAATTTAGGTAAATTCCTTTTTATACAAAGGCTCAATGTTCCTCCTCAGACACCTCCGGAAGAGGGACTATCCTGGCAACAGGGCGGAGATAAGTCCGGTTCTTTACCTGGACCTCAACAGTTCGGACACGACCATCACGACCAGGAATGGTCTTCGTGACCCGGCCGGTTGGCCAAGAGGCACGAGGCAATTGGGGGTCCACGATCATGACCACTCGACCTTTGGTCAAGTTGGGCGTTTCCTGTCTCCATTTCCCTCTCTGTTGAAGGCTCGGAAGGTAATCTCGGATGAATCGAGCCCAAAAGTGGTCAGCCAAGACCTGGCTGTGCCGCCAGCGGCGCTTGCCGATGAGATGGTGGTCTGCATAGATAGCCTGAGGGAGTGAGGCATCCTTTCTGCCCATCAGCAGGAGGTTTGGGGTGATTGGATCAGGGTCAGCGATATCTGAGGAGAGGTAACCAAGGGGCTTGGAATTCAGTATTCCCTCCACTTCGATGAGAACTGTTCGCAAGACAGTCTCGCTGCAGGTCTGGTCACCCAAGACGACTCTCAGGGCAGTCTTCACAGATTTGATCTCCCTTTCCCATGTCCCTCCGAAATGCGGCGCACCCGGGGGGTTGAATTTGAAGGAGATCTGGTGGTCAGATAACTGGTCCTGAAGCTGAGGCTCCATCGTTCTGAAAGCTTCCTCTAGCTTTGTTTCTCCTGATCGGAAGTTGGTACCACAATCAGCGAGGACCTCGAAGGGGGTCCCCCGTCTTGAAATGAACCGTCTCAGGGCCATTAAGAAGGCTTCAGCATCCATACTCTCGAGTAGATCCAGATGGACACATCTGGTCGTCAGACACTTGAACAGGATGCCCCATCGCTTCTCCAATCGCCGGCCGATCTTGATGGTGAAGGGCCCGAAGCAATCAACTCCCGTCGACCAGAAAGGAGGCTTGTACAGGCGGAGACGGGCTGGTGGTAAATCTGCCATCTTGGGTACCACCGTGCCGGCTCTCCATTTCTGACACTCCATACAGGCGAACTGATGCTTGCGAATGGCCCCTCGTCCTCCAATTATCCAATACTTCCGTCTGAGTTCACCATAGACTCTCTCCGGTCCCGGGTGGAGGAGATTGGAGTCGTAACTCTTGATGAGTAGCCTGGTCGATGGGTGTCTGGAGTCAAGGACGATGGGATGAATAGCATCGGGTTCCATGTCCTCAGCCTGCCTCAATCTTCCGCCAACTCTGATCAGCCCTAGGGCTTGGTCGTACTCAGGAGCCAGAGAGATGAGACGGCTATCCTTCGACACCTCCTTCCCCGCCTTTAGAGCTTTCAAGTCTTCAGGGAAGCTGCTCGCCTGAGACTCCTGGAACTGGAATGTCTCTGCCGTGATAGAGGTTGAGGGAGCCACCCCGTCAACACTCCCCCGTGTAGCAGCAATCAGCTCTTCCCAAGTTTGGAAATCTTCAGGGTTGGGGAGGGCAGTGGTTGGTGCAGAGGAGATGTGATAACATCGGTAGGATTTCCTCAGCTCTGAGTGCTCCTCAGACAACGGAAGGGAGGCAGACAGATGGGCTGGCCATCTCTCCTCGGGTTCCCTCAAGAAAGGTGGTCCAGCAGTCCAGCGACTGGGTTCAGTGAGTTGTTGGAGTGTTTTCCCACGTGTGATGTCATCAGCGGGATTCTGTGGGCTGTTGACGTATTTCCAGTCATCGACGTTCGTCAACTCTTGAATCTCTGCGATACGTGTCCCAACGAAGACTTTATACCGGCAGGATTCGGACTTGAGCCAGGTGAGTACGGTGGTAGAGTCACTCCAGTAAGTGACCTTCTCTATCGGCAAGGTAAGTTCGGCCATTAATGTAGTGGCCAACTGGGCACCCGACAGCGCGGCATTGAGCTCTAGTCGGGGCATGGATGTTTGGCGCTTTGGGGCGACTCGAGACCTTGCCATGATGAAGGAGACATGAAGGTTGCCATCTCCATCGGCCACACGGAGATACGAGACGGCGCCATATGCCCGTTCAGATGCGTCACAGAACACGTGGAGTTCATACGTGGAGTCGGGTCGGTCAGCACCAGGTGGCACATAACACCTCGGCATCTGCACCTTCTCGATCTCGGATAGCTCCGACTCCCAAGATGTCCATCGCTCCACAAACGCAGCCGGGTGGATGGGTTCATCCCATTCTCTCTTGGTGTGCCACAAGTCCTGGACTAGGACTTTGGCTCGAGTTGTATAAGGGAGAAGATAGCCGAGTGGGTCATATTGGCTGGCTAGGGTCCGGTATATGCCACGTAGCGTGGGGGTCTCAGTATCCCGGGTGGAGCGGTTCCGGTAGCCCAGAGTATCTGGAAGGCAGCTCCATCTCAGTCCTAGAGTGGACTCTTGAGGGTCAGTGCCCGATTGGGAGAGCCATAGGTCGGTACTGCTCGACCGGGCTTCTGGTGGAAGGTGTTGGACAACTTCTGCCGCATTGCTAGCCCACTGGCGCACCTCAAAGCCTCCTTTGGCCAGGATACAGCGGACTTTGTCCAGGAGGACTTTGGTGTCGGCCGTGGACGGTAGGCTCTTTAGGCAATTGTCCACATAGAATGCCTTCTCTACAGTGTCCTGGATTTCAGGACAACTGTCCGGATGCTCTCTGGCATGTTTCTGGAGAGCATATATTGCGCAGCAAGGGCTGCAGGTGGTGCCAAAGGGAAGCACCCGCCATTCATAGATGGTGGGATTGGACTCTTTCACTTCTCTCCAGATGAAACGCAGCAGTGCCGCGTCGGAAGGCAGCAGGCGTATCTGGTGGAACATGGATTTTATGTCCCCACTGATTGCCGTGGAGTGCTGCCGGAACCGGATGAGGACCCCAAGCAAGGTAGGACCCAGGGTTGGACCAGGAAGCAAACAGTCATTTAGGCTTTGTCCAGCAACCCGAAAGGAGCAATTGAAGACAAGACGGTTCTTCCCACCGTGCTGTCGGACAATATGGTGAGGAAGATGCCAGCTCTCACCCTGAGGTTTCTCCGCATCGTCTTCCGGTGGCACCTCAGACACATACCCTGACTTCACCAACTTCTGGATCTCGTTGTTGTGGATTTCAGCCAGTTCCGGATCCCTTTCCAGCCTACGCTCGGTTCCACGGAGTAGGGGGAGGACCACCCTTGGTGTCGTGGAGAGAGGAGGATGGTTTGGAACTCTCAACAGCGGAGTTGCGTACCGTTGGACTCCCTCACCCTCCGGGACGATGGCAGTCCTCCGTTCCAGAAGGTCCAGGGCATAAGTGTCATGTTTGGAACGGGTTACTTCCTTGGGCTTTCGATGTGGGAAAGTGTCCATCTGCCACAGTAACTCCACATTGCGAAGAAGCTCAGCGGAGAGGTTAGGGGCTGGAGTTGGGCTGCTGCCGGTGAAGAGGGTGTTCCAGGCTTGTTGTGCCCCATGGGCACGGGTAAAGGGATGGGCTGGACCCTGGACTGCCCAACCCAGGGATGTGTGAATAGCAACAGGCCCTCCGGTAGGACCTGCCACCACTGGCTCAATCGGGGTAATGAGGGACGGGTAGTCGGACCCGATGAGGAGGAGAGGCTTAACTTTGACCAGGTTAGGCAGTGGGAGTCCCTCAAGGTGAGAATAATGTTTCTGGAGGGCACTCCCTGGACAGGTGTGTTCAGCCAAGTCAAGTTCATGAGCAGTGAAGGCATTTTCAATCGGGTACACCAGGTCAGGTCGACCTAGGGGGGAAATGGAGAAGGCGACTGTTGCGCCCTTCACCTGGAGCACATCCTGCCTCACCGTCCTGAGGTTAAGGGTCTCTGGAGTCCCCTTGAGGCTAAGCTGCCGGATGGCAGCTGGGAGGATGATGGTTCTTTCAGATCCATCATCTAAGACGGCGAATGCTTCCATGCTCTTTTGTCCATTTCTTAAGGTGACCTTCACCACTTTCAACATGACCTTGGATGAGCAGCTTGGTTGGTCAACGTACAGCCTCTTAGGGGCTGCTCCCACCATCAGTACGTTCTGCTCCCTCTTGCCCTGCTCCTTCTGGAAGTGGGGGACGACATCATGCAGAACGGTGAGATGAATGTCTTTGCATCGATTGCAGGGTTTCTTTAAAGTGCAGGTTTCCACCTTGTGGGTCCGTGCACACTTGTAACAGCGGTTACCGGCGGTTATCCAGGCTTTGAGCTGTGGTTGAGTGAGCTCTCTGGCTTTGGTACAGGAGCCCAAGAAGTGGCCTGTAGCATTGCAGTAAGGGCAATATGGCTGGAATTTGGAGTTCTTGCCCTTTTGAGGAGAAGCTTTCTTCCCATCCTCAGTGCTGAAGTACATGGAGGTCGGGTTAGCCTTGCGGGGAGCTTTCCTGTCCTCCGACTCCTTCCTCACCTCCGCATCATTGGCTGAGACGGTGGCTTGTTGGGCAATGATCTTTGCTTTGGCTTTAACTTCCAGCCAACTGGCCAGATCCTTGAGCACATATGTGCGGCTGGAGCCCTCCTTCAGAATGCCTCGTGCCAAGCAATGTTCAATGAAATTCTCACTGAGGGAAGGTGGAAGCTTGCAGAGCAGTTTGTCAACGTGGGAACCACATTTGAGCTCGTTACAATTCTCTCCCTCGACCGATTCCAACATGGACGTCAGGGACCGTACTGCCAGGGTGAAGTCCTGGAAAGCTGCAGCATCCCTGGCCTTGACAGTAGGTCCTTCAAAGATGCGGTTAAGCTCGGCTTGGACCAGCTGACGGGGCTCTCCATATCTCGCCTTCAGGGCCTGGAGGGCCGAGGTATATGGCGTCGGTGAGTGCATATAAGATTTTGCCAGGGTGTAGGCACTGGGCAGATGGAGGTGGTCCAGCAGGACCTGGTACTTGTATTGTTCGGAGAGATGACTGTGGATCCCCAGCAAGCTCTTCAGCGCCATCTCCAGCAGAATAAAGTCACTCTCCTTCCCACTCTCAAAGTAGGGAAGCTTGGGCCGTGGTACTCCGTATGCCGAGGCCACCAGAAGTTCCATAAGGCCTGGTGACTGAACTTCCTGGGCAAACAGTGGACCAACAGCTGTCGGGGGGTTGCTCTGCACCGCGTTGGTGGGTCCACAGTTACGGTCCGACTGAACTGTCCCATTGGCGGGCCCGGATTCTGGTCGAGAGGGCCTCTGACCGGTAGGTGGCGGTAACTGGCGGTAGGGAGATGGGCTGGATAGATCCCTACATTGGGGAGGAGTCCTTTCCATCGCAGAGCGAAAGGTTTGGTGCGGCAGCCCTCTCTCCTCCTCCCTCGACGACTCTGCATTGAATGCGACAGGGCCCGGTGTTGCACTCTGTCCGCCTTGGAAGGCTGCGTATGCAGGGCGGTCCAGGGAGACCTGTTGGGCGGCGCCCCCTGCCGGGTGGACGGACTCTGCCTGGTGGACGGCCTCTGTGTCTTCATCTGCCTGCTCGTTCTGCACAAGGAAAGACGAGACAATCTGGGCTTCCTCCAACCTCTGCCTGGCCTGTCTCAGCCGCCGCTGTTGCACCATGTGCTTGGAGATGGACTCCTTCTCCTGCAGGTCCCGCCGAGTCCGCTCCTCCAGGATCCGACATCGCTCGTCCTTCTCCTTCAGGTCCCGCCGAGTCCGCTCCTCCAGGATCCGACATCGCTCGTCTACGATTCTGTCCTCATTGATCTGCTGTTCAATCTCTACCAGAGCCATGGCCCTCTTCCGCTCTTCGAGGGCGGCCACTTGGGTGTCATGCAGGGCTATTGAGTGTCCGCTGTGCCGACTTCTATGGCTGGATGCTCTGGAGCCGCTCTGTCCAGAAACCGCCTGGCTGGCAGCTCTGGAATAGTGAGCCGAACCTGCCTGGCTGGGCGCTCTGGAGTGGTGGGTGGAGGGTGCCTGGCTCGGCGCTTTGGAGTAGGGGGCGGAGCCTGCGTGGCTGGGCGCTCTGGAGTGGTGGGTGGAGGTTGCCTGGCTCGGCGCTCTGGAGTAGGGGGCGGAGCCTGCGTGGCTGGGCGCTCTGGAGTGGTGGGCGGAGCCTGCGTGGCTGGGCGCTCTGGAGTGGTGGGCGGAGCCTGCGTGGCTGGGCGCTCTGGAGTGGTGGGCGGAGCCTGCGTGGCTGGGCGCTCTGGAGTGGTGGGCGGAGCCTGCGTGGCTGGATGATGCAGCAGGCGGTTCCTCTGCGGGCTGGCCCGGTTCCACCAAGGCTGCACTCGGCTGTTGTCGCCTCCTCTGGGGGTGAGGCAAACCTTCAACCAGCAAGGCAGGTTGTTGCCTTGTGGCATGGGCCTTGGGTCGGACGGTGGCTCCCTGGAGCGGCTTCAAGGCCCTTTCGTCCGGCTCCGCTTGATCCTCCAATTTCTCTTCTTCCTCCTCTTCATCCTCCAGCCTTCTGCCTTCCTCTTTGCCTGCCATCGGTTCCATTACATCCGGCTCGAAGGACCATTGAAAGAGTGCTGGCACTCGGAAATAGTTCGTGTATGTGGAATGGACAGAATGGTGAGCAGGCAAGGCCACCGGCCAGGCTGACCAAGAGGAGGCAGAGGCAGAGGATTCGTTTAAGGGTTTTAATTGGTGTGTGCTGTACAAAGGGACAAACAATATACAAGGTGTGGCATCAGTAAACGTATCCAAATCATAAATAGCAGTTACATCCGATAACGTCAATACTAAATAATATTCATGTCATGGGCAGCCTATATATACAATATCAAACACCTACACAATACACGCATATCTATATATATGAATATAATAGGTTGAATAATATGTGAATATAATAGGTTGAATACACAGTATATATACACATACCTACATATATACATACACACACATATACACATGCATATACATATATATACACATATATATATATATATATATATATATACATAAACACACACATGTGTGAATACACATATGGGTGATGCCGTTATGCAGGCCAAACACTATGTCTATTAGTCAACAGTTCGATTCAATGACCCATTAAGAAATTAAACAACTCAAGTACTGCTAGTCATATAGTATATAAACAATAACAGGTGCAATGAAGTGAGTCCATGATGGGTGATTAATAGTTATGGCAATGAATAAACAGTTGGGTTTCCAGAGGCTTTGAACTCACGTTTGTTTAGTGGACGCACACAGTTGAAGAGAGATGGTGCTGGAGGTTTGGTATACCAGCCAGTATGGTGAAGCATGCATGAATGAGTGAGTGCATTGAGTCCTATTTGTAGCCTCCCACACCTGTGTGCAGTGAGCAAGCTGCCAGCCACTCAGCCTTGATTGCATGATTGGCAGGGAGGCTCCATGGGCCTTTTCACAATGTCAAACCCACAGATGTATAGTTCAGTGTATGTAGTATGTCAAACCCACAGATGTTGTATAGTTCAGTGTATGTAGTATGTCAAACCCACAGATGTATAGTTCAGTGTATGTAGTATGTCAAACCCACAGATGTATAGTTCAGTGTATGTAGTATGTCAAACCCACAGATGTTGTATAGTTCAGTGTATGTAGTATGTCAAACCCACAGATGTTGTATAGTTCAGTGTATGTAGTATGTCAAACCCACAGATGTTGTATAGTTCAGTGTATGTAGTATGTTAAACCCACAGATGTATAGTTCAGTGTATGTAGTATGTCAAACCCACATATGTTGTATGGTTCAGTGTATGTAGTATGTCAAACCCACAGATGTATAGTTCAGTGTATGTAGTATGTCAAACCCACAGATGTATAGTTCAGTGTATGTAGTATGTTAAACCCACAGATGTATAGTTCAGTGTATGTAGTATGTCAAACCCACAGATGTTGTATAGTTCAGTGTATGTAGTATGTCAAACCCACATATGTTGTATAGTTCATTTCCAAAGTGATCACATTATTTTGTGCAATTAAATGGTCAGCTAGATAACAATCTCCAGGTGGGCTGTCATGTGCCTTTTACTGAGGCTTCCGTCTGGCCACTCTGCCATAAAGGCCACTGATTGGTGGAGTGCTGCAGAGATGGTTGTCCTGATTGGAGGAGTGCTGCAGAGATGGTTGTTGATTGGTGGAGTGCTGCAGAGATGGTTGTTGATTGGTGGAGTGCTGCAGAGATGGTTGTCCTGATTGGTGGAGTGCTGCAGAGATGGTTGTTGATTGGTGGAGTGCTGCAGAGATGGTTGTCCTGATTGGTGGAGTGCTGCAGAGATGGTTGTTGATTGGAGGAGTGCTGCAGAGATGGTTGTTGATTGGTGGAGTGCTGCAGAGATGGTTGTTGATTGGTGGAGTGCTGCAGAGATGGTTGTCCTGATTGGAGGAGTGCTGCAGAGATGGTTGTCCTGATTGGTGGAGTGCTGCAGAGATGGTTGTTGATTGGTGGAGTGCTGCAGAGATGGTTGTCCTGATTGGTGGAGTGCTGCAGAGATGGTTGTCCTGATTGGTGGAGTGCTGCAGAGATGGTTGTTGATTGGTGGAGTGCTGCAGAGATGGTTGTCCTGATTGGTGGAGTGCTGCAGAGATGGTTGTCCTGATTGGAGGAGTGCTGCAGAGATGGTTGTCCTGATTGGTGGAGTGCTGCAGAGATGGTTGTTGATTGGTGGAGTGCTGCAGAGATGGTTGTCCTGATTGGTGGAGTGCTGCAGAGATGGTTGTCCTGATTGGTGGAGTGCTGCAGAGATGGTTGTTGATTGGTGGAGTGTTGCAGAGAGTCCTCAGTCCTCAGAGTGACGCTGGAGCTCTGTCAGAGTGTCACCTCCCTGACCGAAGCCCTTCTCCCCCGATTGCTCAGTTTGGACGGGCGGCCACCTCTAGGAAGAGTCATGGCTGTTCTGACCTTCTTCCATTTACGAAAATGATGGAGGCTATAATGCATGTGCTCTTCGGGGACCTCCAATGCTGCAGAACTTGTTTGTTACCGTTCCCCAGCTCTGTGCCGCGATACAATTCTGTCTCGGAGGTCTACAGACAATAGAGCGTTGCAGTCCCGCCCCCTTTCATGACGACGCCAGGCCCAGTCCCGCCCCCTTTCATGACGACGCCAGGCCCAGTCCCACCCCCTTTCATGACGACGCCAGGCCCAGGAAATGATTCCCAAATGAATTTTTCCCATAGACATTTCAAAAGGTATTTATTTAAAGACGGTTACGCCGCGGACAAAGCCAACTCAAGTCGTTTTTTTTATTTATTTAGCGAATGCAAAGTCCTTAAGCCAAACGGTTGCCTCCTGGTCTGCTGTGTGGAGGGTAATTAATCCTCCTTCCAGTCTTTGGAGAGGACAAACTTCTATGATGTGCTTCATAGTTTGCTCCTCACCACATGCACACAGTAGGCTTGGGCTACTGCCCCATTTGTGGAGGCTGGCCAAGCAGGGGCCATGTCCAGTCCTGAATCTATTGAGCGTAGACCACTGTCTCCTTGGGAGGGTGGTGCCAGGGACTTGTTGGTTGGGGTCTGACACCAGGTGTTTGTTTGGGACCTCATTGGACTCCCATTCCCATACTCGAGTCGTGACAACTCATGACAACAAACACAATATTATGGAAGAAAAACAACAAAAAAAGTGTAACCTGATGTTTTTTTCTTCTTTCTAATTATTTGTTCGGCCCAAATAAGTGTGTTTGTTGTCGTGATTTGTCACGACAAGAGTTGGCTTTGTCCGCGGCGTATAAACGTCTTTAAATAAATACTTTCTGAAATGTCTATGAGGAAAATGAACGGAGAATCATTTCCTGGGCCCTGGTGGTAGGGGGCCAGACTTCATGGCTTGTTTTTTGCTCTGCCATGCACTGTGAGCTGTGGGGCCTGATATAGGGCGCGTTCGGAAACGCGCACCGGGAATGTGTTCAGTTTGTTGAGTGTGGTGGGCGGGGACGTCACAGAGTGCGTTCAGTGTGCCTTATTTCCGAACGACCACAGCTGTGACGCATTCACACGAATCACACCGGACAACCCCAGCTTCAGGGTAGGGTCGCTCAGTGCGGGCACTCACTGGATTTTCGAACGACAACGCACTGAGTGCACTGAATAAACGAACGACAAGAGACCACACCAGTGCGTTCAGGGCGCATTTCCGAACGCGCCCATAGACAGGTGTGTGCCTTTCCCAATAAAGTCCAATCAACTGAATTTGCCACAGGTGCACTCTAGTCAAGTTGTAGGAACATCTCAAGGACAATCGGTGAAAACAGGATGCATTTGAGCTCAGTTTTGAGTGTCATATCAAAGCGTGTGAATTCTTATGTACATGTGAGATTTCAGTTTTTTATTTGTAATACATTTGAGACAAATGCTAGAAATAAAATTCCACTTTTCTATTATGTGTAGATTGATGAGAAAAAAAATACGAATTGAATCTCTTTTGAAATGAGGCTGTGCCGAAAAACAAAATGTGGAAAAATGAAGGAGTGTGAATACTTTCCGGATGCAAGCTCGTACAGTGCGGTTTCCGCCCAGAATGGGTTTGAACCCATTTTGGGCGGGAAACCCTTTTGGTGTTTTAAACATTATGTTATAATTTAGCTATTGAAAATAGCTCGTAGCGCGCCACTCGGCTTGTATAGGTCTGCTATTTTTGAAAATCACACCCGTGTGAACTGAGTGGTGCAACCCCCCCCTCCTCCTCCTCCTCTCTCTCTCTCTCTCTCTCTCTCTCTCTCTCTCTCTCATTAGCAGGCAACAGAGCAGCACTATATCTCTCTCTGTTTCTGGCACAACAGCGCCCCTACTGGTACTAATAGTCATATACTCGTGCTCAGATACACAGGCATAGGGTGAACACGGACATTGCTGGTTGTATAGGAGTGCAGGTTGCACCACTCAACAACTGTGACTGGTCTAAACACACAGAGAGACATGTCAGTACAGTAACGGACCGGTGCATTAAAACCTCAGAGATATTGTTCCCTCTGACCTCTGACCCCCCCCCCCCCCCCCTCCCCCCCATTACAGGTACATCAGGACCCTGTACCTGGGCATCCAGTCGCGGCGGCAGAAGGAGCACCAGCGGCGCTGGTACTGGGCCATGATGTTCGAGTACGCCGACGTCAACATGCTGCGCCTGCTGGAGACCTTCCTGGAGTCTGCGCCGCAGCTGGTCCTTCAGCTCTGCATCATGATCCAGGAGAACCGGGCCGAGACGCTGCAGTGTAGGTGTACACTGTACTGTATACTGTACCTGTACTGTATAATTTGCAGTGTTGTTTTCGTCGACTAAAACTAAGACGAAAAATGTTCGTCGACTACCTTTTTTCACTGACTTGACTAAACTAAATAAAAACTAAATAAAAACGAATCTATGATGACTAAAACCAAGACTAAATATACTGACAATTTTGTCAACAAATAAAAACTAGACTAAAATGTTTAAAGGGACTAGTGATCCAGTTTTATGCTGGGTTGCATGCTGAAAATAGCAGATATACAATCAATGTATATGTATATACAATGTATATCTGCTATTTTCAGCATGCAACCAAAGTGTAAAATATGTCATTACAACGACATCAAGGCCTGTCAAAACACATTCTAGTCGACTAAATCAACTGTAGATTTAGTCGACTAAAATCGTATGACATTTAGTCGACTAAAACTAGACTAAACACTAGAACATTCCAGGTGACTAAAATGTGACTAAAACTAAGTGAAAACTACTGTATTCAAGAGACTATGACTAAAACTAAAATAGAAATTTGCTGCCAAAAACAACACTATGTGTATATGTCTGATCTGGACTCCAGAGTGTAGGTGGACGTGCTGTACTGTACCTGTACTGTATATGTCTGATCATGTCCAGAGTGTATACTGTAGGTCAGGGCTGGTCAACTTTGTCGATGGAGAGGGCCAATATATTTCCACACTCACTCCAGAGGGCCATTGTATATATTACGTTACTGTCGTAGCAAAAATAGCTGATCTACAAGCTCAAAACGTGCAGCGGTGCGACGCGTTTTGAACTTGTAGATCAGCTATAAGTCCAAGTTTTATTTAATTTCAAATGCCTTTCAAAGGCCATTAATTATAGTTATGACTTTATGAACTAAATAGAAATACATTGGACATAAGAAAATAACATTTTAATACTACTCATTCAGCTATACTATTTCAGACTTAAGTAATTAAAGTGTGTCATGTTTTGCAAATCAATAATAAATCAGTATTCTGATATCAACCTGAGGGCCACATCAAGTGAAGGTGGGGGCCGCATGTGGCCCCCGGGCCGCCAGTTGCCCATGTATGCTGTAGGTGGATGTGCTGTACTGTACCTGTACTGTATATGTCTGATCATGTCCAGAGACTGTATAGGTACAGAAGGGCTTTAAAACCCATTCTGACCTGAGATCAGATTAAAAAAAATGTCTTCTAAATCCTGACAGTTTTCTGAAAACGCTATGTTTCTATGTCAGTCGTTCTTCGATTTTGCAAAAAATAGCAGACCTACAAGCTCGTAGCGCGCCACTCCGTGGCACGCTATGAGCTTGTAGATCTGCTATTTTTCAATAGCTAAAGCATAGCATAATGCTAACACCAAAAGGGGTTCCCGCCCCCAATATGGGTTAATGTCTCAATTTCACTTTTGTTTCTTGTTTTCCAACTGGATCCCATATATGGGGTTTCTGGAAAGTCAAGGAATATCGAAAAAGCTATTTCATACAGAAAAAGTCAATGGAGTTTGAACGATATATATTTCTATTTTTGTGCATTTTGCCTGAGCATAAAATATCATAATCATAAAAAAAATATTTAGTGTATAAGCGATTAGGTATATGGCCAAGCAGCAAATTAACATAGTTGTACAGTATGTATAGCATATAAGCTGCCCTGAGAACATTATTCAAAAAGGGAGCTGGTCCCATTGTCATGCAGGCTGTTGTGGTATCTCACACATATCAGGTAAACGCAATGAATGCTTTTGTTAGAAACCCTGTTGGATTGTTTGGTGCATGACGGACCTTTCTCTATTGTTTCCTGTCTTTGTTTCTCTCTATTTCCCATGGTTGCATTTATAAACAATGTCAATTAATGAATATATGGACGCAGACAGCAAGTTTCCCTCTTTCTCTGTCTGTCTCTCTCTGTCTGTCTCTGTCTGTCTCTGTCCCTCTCTCTCTCTCTCTCTGTCTCTCTCTGTCTGTCTGTCTGTCTGTCTGTCTGTCTGTCTGTCTGTCTGTCTGTCTGTCTGTCTGTCTGTCTGTCTGTCTGTCTGTCTGTCTGTCTGTCTGTCTGTCTGTCTGTCTGTCTGTCTGTCTGTCTGTCTGTCTGTCTGTCTGTCTGTCTGTCTATCTGTCTGTCTGTCTGTCTCTCTCTGTCTGTCTCTGTCTCTCTCTGTCTCTGTCTCTCTCTGTCTGTTTGTCTCTCTCTGTCTCTGTCTGTCTGTCTCTCTGTCTGTCTGTCTCTCTCTCTGTCTGTCTCTGTCTCTCTCTGTCTGTCTCTCTCATCCCACCTCATTCTCTCTCTCTCTCTCTCTCTCTCCTTCTCGGCGGTGTATATATATATATATAGGCGTGTCCTCCCTGGCGTCTCTCCTGTCCCTGGCGTGGGTGCTGGCGTCGTACCACAAGCTGCTGCGCGACTCCCGCGACGACCAGCGCAGCATGAGCTACCGCGGCGCGCTGCTCCACCTGCTGTGGCGCCTGTTTACCATCTCGTCGCGCGTGCTCTCGCTGGCGCTCTTCGCCAGCCTCTTCCACCTGTACTTCGGCATCTTCGTGGTGTTCCACTGGTGCGCCATGGCCTTCTGGGTGGTGCACGGCGGCACCGACTTCTGCATGTCCAAGTGGGAGGAGGTGAGTGAATGAATGAAATGAACGAATGGTTTATTTCGGTACTTACATTTTTTACATGTTAAAGACAGACTGTAAAGTCAAGTTTAGCACCGAAAAGGTGTAGGCTGAAGCCGAAGCTTATTTTGCCTAACACTTTTTAAAAGTAACATTAGTTACTGACAAAACAAAAACAAAGTAAGAAGACAAAAGCGAGAAAACCAAAAAACAGAAAAACAAAAACAGCAGAAGCAGAGAAGAGAACGAAACATTTTTTTTTTCCTTTTCTTCTTTTAGTTGTTGGATGTGACGGGCTCATTTAAGAGAACAATCAGAGCTCCGTCCAAACGAGGGAATTGAAGTGATAACGATGAACAATAATAAAGTTATAAAGTTTAATTATGATAGGAATTACATTGATTTTATAGTGTTTTATATTTATTAAGTACCTTGATTTTGAACAACGTTTTGAATCTGACTATTCCAAAGGTCTACCCCAGGGGGGCAGTCAGCCAGATATTTCGTGAAGCCTCATTTGAAATCGGTAGTTCATATGTGGCGCCTGTTGTGGCGCTGGACTGGACCCAAAAAGCCCCATAGCTCCATAGAGGCCCATGTATTTTGGCCCAACTTCACCTAGACTGTATTACCTTAATAAACATGGTCATGAATACTTTCTTCTTCCAGTCACTAGTTTAAAGTCTCATTTCTAATGTCATGATATTCTTTTTGGAAAATTATGGTCCCATTAATTAAAAAAATTACCATAAAGAAAAAAAAACATCGCGTATGTTCTGAGGGGCGTGGCTACCGTTACAGTCTATGATCGGGATTCCCCTCCCACTCGAGTCAAAATAAAAACCAACGGAGAAGAAGGGGGGAAGTCCCGCCTCGTTGTCTGGGCAGCCAATGGCCAGCTGGTCCAAAACGGAGCCAGCCAATGGCCAGCTGGTACCAAAAGGATCTAGAAAGATGGCGACTTACAGTGCAGGAATAACAGGCTTCATTTTACGTCCATGTTAGACCCGGCGAACGCTTTGTCCATATTTTTTACAGTCTATGGTCTACCCCTATATTTTAGATATACATCTTGCTTTTGTGTTGTTCACAAAAGGTGCTGTTCAACATGGTGGTGGGCATCGTGTACATCTTCTGCTGGTTCAACGTCAAGGAGGGCACCACGCGCTACCGCATGGTGGCCTACTACAGCGTGGTGCTGGCCGAGAACACCGTGCTCACCGGCCTCTGGTGAGTGGATGCAGGGCTCTACTGTGTGCATATGCCACCACGCACGCCATTTTGGAAAGAACGTGTGATGTGTGTGTTGGGCCCCGCCCCCTCATCCATGTTATACTCGTCCTTCACAGACCTTAACGCTGATACTAATTTTGATTGATTGATTGAAATATTTATTAACAGTTTGCAGAATGACAGTACATTTCAACCACAACTCAATACAAACTATACAAAGACTGTTTGGCTGTGAGTGGACGACCCAATAAAGCATTACACTTGTTTACAAGAGGGTCCACCTTGTTCAAATCATCAAGACATTTAGAGACGTACAAATAGACACTGCTATATAAGCCAAACAGAACAGGAATTCATCTGTTCCATTCTGGTCAAACAGCCAGCGGTGCTGCTATTGTTTTGATTGATTTATTGTCTGTCTGTCTGTCTGTCTGTCTGTCTGTCTGCCTGCCTGCCTGCCTGACTGCCTGCCTGCCTGCCTGCCTGTCCTGCCCAGGTACGCGTACCGCGACCCGTTGCTGACCGACTCCTACGCGGGCCTGGCGCTCTGCGGCGTCTACCTGTCCTTCGCCGGGGGCGTGGCCATCATGCTCATCTACTACGGCTTCCTGCACCCGGCCACCGCCCACCTGCACCCCAGCCCCGCCTCCTCCTGCTGCGCGCAGCTCCTCTGGGGCCTGCCGCTGCCCCCGGCCGCCGCGTCCGCCCCGCCCACCGCCCCGCCCACGCCGGCCCACCGCCACCACTACGGCGGCGGCGGCGGCACGATGACGTCGGACTCAGACTCGGAGGACGCCACGGCCGAGAGCTGCCTGCCCGTCTTCCAGGTTAGAGAGCCCGTTCAGGACGGGAGGAGGAGGAACCCCTGTTGGTGTTTTAACCCGTTCTGACCTGAGATCAGATTCATACGAGGTTTCCACTGGACACACACTGGTCTGATTAACCCATTCTGACCTGAGATCAGATTCTAAAAATGTCAGTCGTTCTTCGATTTTTCAAAAATAGCAGACCTACAAGCTAACACCAAAATGGATTCC
This sequence comes from Protomyctophum parallelum, assembly GCF_964188405.1. Taxonomy (NCBI): domain Eukaryota; kingdom Metazoa; phylum Chordata; class Actinopteri; order Myctophiformes; family Myctophidae; genus Protomyctophum; species Protomyctophum parallelum. The sequence continues at coordinate 27,086,718 of NC_139715.1, read as the reverse complement.
CGTTTAGAATGGGTTAAAGCATTATGTTTTACTTTAGCTATTTTTACTTTAATTATTTGTTTGGTCCAAAATATTGTGTTTGTTGTCAATGATTTGTCACGACTCGAGTTGGCTTCGTAATTTAAAGACCTAAAAGGTCTTTAAATAAATACGTTTTGAAATGTCTATGAGGGAAAAATGCATTGGGAATTATTTCCTATAGGCCCTGGCGTCGACATGAAAGGGGGCGGGACTGGGCCTGGCGTCGACATGAAAGGGGGCGGGACTGGGCCTGGCGTCGTCATGAAAGGGGGCGGGACTGGGCCTGGCGTCGTCATGAAAGGGGGCGGGACTGCAACGCTCTATAGTACTATGTATCTGTGTTTGAGGACCCCCTCTAAACAAGTGTTGTTTTCGTCGACTAAAACTAAGACGAAAAATGTTCGTCGACTTTTTTCACTGACTAAAACTAAATAAAAACTAAATAAAAACGAATCTATGATGACTAAAACTAAGACTAAATGCACATAAATATATAAAAAATAGACAAAATTTTTAGTAAGGGACTAGTGGACAAGAGATCCAGTTTTATGCTGGGTTGCATGCTGAAAATAGCAGATCTACAATCTCACAACGCGTCGCAGCTGCAACCAAAGTGTAAAATATGTCATTACAACGACATCAAGGCCTGTCAAAACACATTTTAGTCGACTAAATCAACTGTAGATTCAGTCGACTAAAATCGCATGACATTTAGTCGACTAAAACTAGACTAAACACTAGAACATTCCAGGTGACTAAAATGTGACTAAAACTAAGTGAAAACTATTCAAGAGACAACGACTAAAACTAAAATAGAAATTTGCTGCAAAAAACAACACTGGTGTTTGAGGACCCCCTCTAAACTGAGATGAGACATCATCAAGGGGCTCGATAAAAAAAGTATAATAACGATTTCTCCTCCCTGTAACCGTAAAGGTGCGGTCCATGCCGGCGGCCTCGGCTTCGTCCAAGATGGAGGGCCCGCTCATCAAGATCGACATGCCGCGCAAGCGCTACCCGGCGTGGGACGCCCACTACGTGGACCGCCGCCTGCGGAGGACCATCAACATCCTGCAGTACATCACGCCGGCCGCCGTGGGCATCCGCTACCGCGACGGACCCTTACTCTACGAGCTGCTACAGTACGAGTCCTCGCTCTGACACCCGCAACGACGCTACCGCTACACGCTACCGCGACGGACCCTTACTCTACGAGCTGCTGCAGTACGAGTCCTCGCTCTGACACACGCAACGACGCTACCGCTACACGCTACCGCGACGGACCCTTACTCTACGAGCTGCTGCAGTACGAGTCCTCGCTCTGACACACGCAACGACGCTACCGCTACACGCTACCGCGACGGACCCTTACTCTACGAGCTGCTGCAGTACGAGTCCTCGCTCTGACACACGCAACGACGCTACCGCTACACGCTACCGCGACGGACCCTTACACTACGAGCTGCTGCAGTACGAGTCCTCGCTAGCCTCTGACACACGCAACGACGCTACCGCTACACGCTACCGCGACGGACCCTTACTCTACGAGCTGCTGCAGTACGACTCCTCGCTCTGACACGCGCAACGACGCGGCAAGCGCCAGGCGCGCACAAGGCTCGCACGCACACACACACACACACAAGGCACGCTCGCGCGCGCACACACACACACACACACACACACACACACACGCACATGCACACGCACACACGCACATGCACCAGTGTTGTTTTTGGCAGCATATTTTGATTTTAGTTTTAGTCATAGTCTTTTGAATATTTTTCATTTAGTTTTCGTCACATTTTAGTCACCTGGAATGTCTTAGTGTTAGTCTAGTTTTAGTCGACTAAATGTCACGCAATTTTAGTCGACTAAATCTACAGTTGATTTAGTCGACTAAAATGTATTTTGTCGGGCCTTGATGCCGTCAAAATGACAGGTTTTACACTTGCTGAAAATAGCCGATCTACAAGCTCGTAGATCGACTATTTTCAGCATGCAACCAAGTGTAAATTCACTTATACTGGATCTCTTGTCTACTAGTCCAGTCTAGTTTTTATTTCTTGACGAAATTGTCAGTATATTTAGTCTTAGTTTTAGTCATCATAGCTTAGTTTTCATTTAGTTTCTATTTAGTTTTTGTCTGTGAAAAAAGGTAGTCGACTAAACATTTTTCGTCTTAGTTTTAGTCGACGAAAACAACACTGACGTGCACGCACTTGTACTGCTATGCTTATGAGGACGTCATTAACCCATTTTGACCTGGGAACGATTCTACAAAATGTCTTCTAAAATCCTGACAGTTTTCTGAAACCCCCCCCCCCCCCCAAAAAAAAACAATAGCAGACCTACAAGCTCGTGAGCTTGTAGATCTACTATTTTTCAATAGCTAAAGTGTAACATAATGCCTCAAACACCAAAAGGGGTTCCCGCGGTTAAATTGTGATCATAATCATAACAGAAACACCCCCAATTGTGACTTCTCCTGTAAAGTAAAAGAAAGTGAGGCAAAAATGTCCTCACTTTCCATATTTGTCCTATATGTCCTTTATGATGAGGACATTTGGCTCACGCACACACAAAAGTTAGCAGTACAAGTACACTCCCCCTCACACGCACGCACACACACACACACACACACACACACACACACACACACACACACACACACACACACACACACACGCACACACGCACGCACGCACGCACGCGCACACACACACACACACACACACAAACTATATATTCAGTATTATGTATATATAATGTGTATCTGTATCTCTCACACTGAAACACAGAGATGTGTGCGAGGACACATGCACATACTGTAACAACAGAGCTACAGTATCTATAGGCACAACCTATAAGTATAAACGTAGTGCGTTCACATGCAGCGCATTGCGTACGGTACAGGAGACTATATGAAACATGTCCACGGATGAATAAATTAAGGAGCAGCACACACACCACCCACACAAGCACAATAAATGTACACGGCGGTATTAGCCGAAAGGCACAAGAGTGATCTCTAACACACACATGCACAACGCCACCAACACACACACACACACACACACACACACACACACACACAAAGACACAACTTTCTCGCAATCATTCAGACTTGCGAGTCCCACGGCCATGACTCAAATAGCTCCTTCAGCACGAGTCTCTCTCTTTCTCTCTCTCTCTCTCTCTCTCTCTCTCTCTCTCTCTCTCTGTCTCTCTCTCCCTCTCTCTCTCCCTCTCTCTCTCTCTCTCTCTGTCTCTCTCTCTCTCTCTCTCTCTCTCTCTCTCTCTCTCTCTCTCTCTCTCTCTCTCTCTCTCTCTCTGTCCTCCGCCCTCTTATCTCCGTCTATATCCCTTCTTTCTCTCTGTCCGTTGTCGTTTATGCATCTTTCAGGACCCCGCCGTCCACTGCTGTGAAGAGCAGAACAAAAAATGAGACGGGGTCCAAGACAAAAAAGAAAACACAAAAACAACAACAAAAAAGCGCGCGCATTGACGACCGACCGGCGCCCTCGCCGTCAACTGCATGCTGTCTTTGCACTATCACAGGTTTTTATGTGTTATGTTTTTTGACGCGCAGGACAGGTGGGCATTTGTTTTTTTATCGTATAGGTATATATATCTGTCATCTGCCACGAGGGCAACTTGTATAGAACTAATGTTCTTCAAGATTTAAATCATCAATCATTTTCATTGTCTCTCGTCTCTCACAATGACTTATTGGCGCGTGCGGCCTGTAATGCATTCATGCTTCTCCACTGTTCCAAAAAGCCAACCCACAAGTGTGTGGTTAATTAATTATTAGTATTTTTATTTAATTTTCTTCCATTCTCTCTTTCTCTCACACCCCAAGCTGTCAAACTGGCAGGCAGAACAAATAATAAACGGTGTGATAATTCCTCCGATATGGCAAACGACTGACACGCTATTATTGGAACGAGAAAGAACAATTAGAAAACGTTGCAGCTGCGTTGACGCCATGTGACGGCGAGGACAAGTAAAGGGACCATCTGGAAAGATGCAGGGGGGAATACTTATCACAGCTTCAGATATGCCCGGTTCACGCTTATCCCAAATACCTCTCTCACCTGTAGGCCAGGATAATAAAACATTTATTCGTTTTTGCGAACGGGCAACTGCTCTTCCGTATCCGGCAGAAAAGCTATGCAAGTCTCAGGGAGATATGCTTAGCGTACACGTGCACACACACACACACACACACACACACACACACACACACACACACACACACAGACACACTGTACACAATATGGCACACAAAAGCATAGGGTTATATAGTCCCTGAAACAGGGTGATATGATAAGCATATCGAACAGGCCTACACATTGATAATAGCCAAAGGTTACACACGCTCTCACTCACGCACACACACACACACACACACACACACACACACACACACACACCATTTCCCTCACCTCCTTTGTGATTCGGGAACAATCTTCATATGGTGCTACTGAGTCAAACTGTGTACAGGACGGTGTTGTATAAATGACCCTGTGTGCATGCATGACTATAGTGTTTGGACACAAGCAGGTTAGCTGTGAAAGTTAGCTTTAATTCAGCATGGACGTTTTACACTGACTGCACTAAACGGTGCCACTGCTGCTCTTGGTGCTCTGGTGTGAAACAGACTAGTATACACACACCATGAACCACACGTATACACTACAGGTGTTCATTTAACCCAGGGGTGCCCGCTCTTTTTTTTTTTACATGAGAGCTACTTTCAAAATGAACAGCTCAACAAGATCTATACTCACTGAAAACATTATAATACCATTGCTGAAAATGGCTTTGGAATAGCGCAGCGCTGGCATTATATTTAAGAAAGGGAAAGGGGGAGAAATGGAATGGGTAGAGGTTTTTTTTTGCATTTCATTTGTAATATAGGCCTATACCGACATTTGTGCGCAGCAACACTCTTGAAAACAAAGTATTGCATTATGGGTTTGAGCTGACAGGCCCCTTTTCTTTGTCAGTCAATCAATCAACTCAACTTAATTCAAGAGGCAGATGCCAAAATTTGTTTTTATATTTAAATAAATGTAATATTCTTTAGGGGCATGTCATGTGATCTATACCTGCACAGCCTTTGTGATCTTGGGCACCCCTGATTTAACTGCAAAATGCAGAAATGCGCCCATGCATGCGGGTTAAATTACGGCCACCGGGTGTTAATGTAGAGCTTTTGAGGACCTCAGAGATGCAGGTCAGCCGTATAAGGTGGAAGGGCAGCTGGGCTGTTTTTTGTGTGCACTCAGTGTAAAGCTGTGAATGTCTGGGAGAGGTGAGTTTGCATACTCAACCCTCCCTAGTCCTTCTGTATCAGATGGTATAATGTGGGTTAGCATGATGTCACCATGTCGTTGTAGTATAGAGAGATCAGAAGCCAAGAAAGACCCGGGGAGAAAACAAACAACTTCCGTTCACAGCCATTCATAATTTCGTATTTGTATGTTTATTTATTCATGTATTTGATCATTTATATAAATTAAAGCACATGGGGGGGGGGGGGGGGGGGGTGCTACCAAAATGCTACCATAGAGATTTTTCAAATAATGCTGTCAACAAATTGCCAGAAAGACGACGAGACAAACAAATATGTCTTTACAAATAATGTTAACAGTGAAGTCAGGGGTTTTAAAGAGACACTCCGCCTTTGTATAATGTGCCACAATCAGGGTCTTGAAAACACATGAGGCCTGAAGGTTTATTGTCGTGTGTTGGTTGCATGTGTGCGCACGAGTACAGTATTCAATATTGCTTCATATGGACCATATTTCTATCTTAGCCAACGCCCAGAGCAGTGGAACTATATTGTGTCTCATCATCGCTAATTATGAAAAACAAATTCTGCTAGAATTGAAGACCAGACACCAGTCAGTTTCTGGTCTCACTCCAGACCAGTTTCTTGGAGTCCAGTGAAATCCTTAGAACTGAATTCCCTAAAATTCTGCTAGCGTTTGCTTTCCCCACTGGATCGGTGTTCCGGGATCAATATCATTATTGCTCCAATCTGCTTGGCAAGTTCAATCAATCACCGAAAAGTATTTGTAAAGTGTAATTTTGTGACAATTTGATCCAAGTTTGGATACTAGTATAAGCACAGGGCAGGGCCACAGCAGGTGGATGTAACAGTATGGAAAAGAGAAGCTACTTTTATTTATTATTTTTGTATAGCGGTCCTGCGTTTTATACTGTGTTTGCTGTCCCATGTTCTTCAGCTTGAGAAAAAAAGTAGCTTTAGAGATTTTGATGTGCAAAGAAATTACTTTCTTCTTTTTTCTTCTCGTGGTTGGCATTTTGATTGTAAATAACCTTTTAACTGGTAACCTTCCTTTGTTGTGTCTATATGTTTGATGGCTTCGCTTTAGACAGCTCTTTTTAATGTACCGATTAGTCAATGTTCTTTATTAATATCAGGAATGTAAAATGGGGAGAAGAAACAAACCCTAGCTTGACTGGAGACTACTGTGTTTTCGTAGGAGTCTGTGCCATTGTGTCGTTCTGAGTATAAGCACACTGATATTAGGTTTTTGGGTGGGGCGGGTTAAGTTTTGGCTTTTGGGATAAGGTTGCCAGACAGCCGAGGCTATAAGCTAGAATCTTTGTGAATTTTATTTCTGGGAGTGTGGGGTGTGGGGGTTGGGGGAGGTAGGACAAGGTCAAATGGAAATTGGCTAAGGAAAAATACTGGGTCCCGTGGGAGACCCACGGTACAGTTTTCTCTGACATTCCTAACGGAGGACACCAGATATCGTTCGTTGTCACACTGCAAAAACACGACCATCTCAACAAGTATGTCATAGCTCATAAAGCATCTTATGTTCGTGAATGTATCCAAGATAAAGTTTTACTTTTCACAATCTAGTGGATTTGGGTGATGATTTTTCTTTTTACCAGCTCAGTGTCCGCCCTGAGACTGGGAGTTCGGGGTTCAATCCCCGGCCGGGTCATACCAAAGACTCTAAAAATGGGACCCAGTGCCTCCCTGCTTGACACTCAGCATCAAGGGTTGGATTGGGGGTATAAGTCCCTGCGACATACTAGCGTCATGTCCAGGGGGTGTACTTGTACATCAAGCTGCCTCACGCTACAGAAACAGGAGATAAGCCCCTGCCCTATCGGCCTCATGGCTCGGCAAGGCTACTATACTTACTTGGTTGTTTTATGAAGCTTAAAAAAATAATTCTCTCTGATGTTTTGTTTAAAATTAAAGAGCTTATTGAATATGGTCAGTTTTTGCAGTGCGTATAGCTACAGACCATGGCAGAGACAGTGCAACACAACCACATATCTCAAAGCTATAGGACAGTGAATATTCCAAAGCAACGTTTCTTTTGTTTTATCTTTACCAAGTTCTCACTTGGTAACATCAAATCAGAAAGGAAATTGTCTGGCTAACTTATTGATAATTCTGTGTTTTAACCCATGCTTATGTCCGGTCCACTCAAAGCCTATACTATACAGCAGGTCATAAAAGTATATACTGTATAGTACATTATCATCATTCTCGAAGCAGAAGTCTTTGGAGACTTCCTGTTTCGGATCGGATATAACGGTCTTCGACGACAGTCAAAGGTTTCAGACCAATCACAACAATTAACCTTGGGAAATTAGAAGGGCCGGGCGGGGGTTGTATCTGGAGTTTGTGTATTCTGTGTCAAATAGTTCTAGGCATTCTGGGAGCAGGGAAAATAAGTCAAATCATATTTTCAAATGGCTCTAGACAGCCATCGTTAGAAAATGTGTTATTTTTGTTACAATACCTCCTGAAGATAAAAAATAAATAAATCTATTTATCTGTAAAGAGACAGAGATTTACAGTAATACAGATACTACATAAGAAATGACAGATTTTAAACAAATGTAAAAAATATATATATAAAAAAAAATACAAATAGATATAATACATGTACAGCTCAATGGGTTTCAAACAATACAGAAATGTATGAGTCAGTATTGAGTTAAATTTTATATCTTTGCCATTTTATTACATTGTACTGTTGTGACTGCAATGATGAAAAATATATATAAAGGAATATAAATTAAATTAATTTTTCAAACGTGCGTTGCTCTGTCCTTGCCATCCTGTCTCTTTCACACACACACACACACACACACAAAGCAAAAATCAATCATCGTCATTTGTTTATAACCTCTATCATTAAGAAAAAACAAACAGAATACTTGCAATTTGGATTCATGTAATATGTGAAATGTAGCCATAGCTGCTAGAATAATGCAATCAAATTAATTATGTAGCCTATACTTCATTTTTTCTTCTTAATACTATTATTACTGAAGCCAAACAACACATGTTTGCCAGTAAAGACACAAGTCACAATATTATCAACAATATACTGAGATAGGCCTACATCCAAATAGGCAATGGTTTTCAACCAGTGGTCCAGGGACCACCAGTGGTCCTTGAGGAGGTTCCAGGTCCCCAGTTAAAGATGGAGTGCTACGATTTTTTTCCACCCTAAAACATGATCATCAGGTATCCCTATACATTGGCAGCCATCATTATTTTGTTTCTATATCAGATTATTCAAAACATTAATATTTGAAATCCAGTTGATTCCTCACACAGGATTGACTTGATATAGCAAGAAAAACAAAGAAAAAACAGCAATATAAGAAAATTAAGACATCTTTCAAATAAACATAATTCCGATTTTGGCCATTTTGGAAATGTGGCAAAAATATATATTTCTTTAATTTGTAGACTTGCCACTCGAACTAAAATTGTTCTATAGGTCATTCTCTACAAATTAGAAGTGAAAGTTAAGCTTTTGTTGAGTTGTAAATGACGGTCTGTCTAGGGACCCCACTACTAGTTTTTAGCTCGTTTTTCCTGCTATTTTTGTGGATATACACCAATACTGGGTGGAAACAAATATTATATGTGTAATAAGGTTTAAGTACCAACTGCTACTCCTGATTGTGAATCCATACATATCTCATATGTTCAGATTGGATACTTTAATCAAAAGTTACAACAGTTTACATATTTTGGTAGGGCTGATGGGGGTTGGCACCTGACTACGCCCCCTAGAGGCCAATTATTTTATTTTGGTGATTGCCACTCGAACCAAAATGGTTCTATAGACCCTCACCTTCAAATTAGTACTGAAAGTGAAACTTTTACATGAGTTGTAAATGACAACTAAATTTAACATGGAGACGGAACCCCACACTGAGAGGAAAACATGGCATTTGAAAGTTTGAATGGAATGCATTAAAATTTTCCATTACATCTATGAGTGGTGCAGGTTTTTGGTGCGAGGCCTGCGTGCATACTGGTCTTCAGTGTGACAATGTCTTATAAGGCGTCTTATGAGGCTACTCACAAGTGGCTATAAAGCTAAAAAGGAGAGGAACTACTATCACATTTTCAGAAAAGGGGGCAGAAAGTTACATAGGAAAGAAAAGCTTGTTTAGGTCATCTTAACTGTTTGGTGGCAAAACATGGACGTTCAACGCTTTGCCATGGCCACACCTTTTGCCGAAATGCTCACACTTTTGATAACTTTTCATCATTATGGTATTATGCTGAGTGAGTTTGAGGTGGATCTGAACCCCCCCTAGGAGGAGTTTGTTGAAGTATGACCTGTGTAAATGGCATACAATGCACTAACTAAAACATCACAATTAATTCAATGGCTGACTACCTGTTTGGTGTAGGTTATGACTCCAAGAGGCCTGTGGACATGATTTGATGATACATGTGCCTACCAATTTCTTTACACGTACGTGGAACCATATTGTGGGGCTTTAACTTTACACATGTTTTAGAGAGGATGCCACGCCCATGTTTGAGACCATTGCAATAGAGCGTCGCAGTCCCGCCCCCTGTCATGACGACGCCAGGCCCAGGAAATGAATCCCAATGCATTTTTCCCATAGACATTTCAAAAAGTATTTATTTAAAGACGGTTACGCCGCGGACAAAGCCAACTCCAGTCGTGACAAATCATGACAATAAACACAATATTTTGGACTAAACAAACAATTATACTTGGGTTTGTCCGCGGTGTAACCGTCTTTAAATAAATACTTTCTGAAAAGTCTATGAGGAAAATGAACGGAGAATCATTTCCTGCATGGGCCCTGGTAGGGGGCGGGACTGCGACGCTCTACACACCACTGATGTGATGCATGTGCATATTTGGAGAACTTTTAGAGTATGCTCAGGATCTCAAAAACATGCTAAAATAATAATAATAATTCCTTGCAATTCACACTGGTACAGAGTGGATTGGGGGTGTTTTGAGCTCATTAAAGTGGCTGGGGTGTAAGATGTAAAACATGGAAGAGTGGAGGATTTGGGATGTTTTTAGTGTGAGTGGAAAATAAGAGTGGAGCCTAAAGGCATCTTCACCTCACCAGTTGTGTCCCAAGGCAGGGACAGTCCCTTAGCTGAGTTATATAATATGCCAGGCACACAGACACAGACCAGTCACCACACACAATGTTAATTGTTAACCAGTCCATAGTGGCCATTTAAAAGCCACAAGGATGAAACATTACAATAATACCAATTAAAAAACACATGGGTCAATGCCTTGCTAATCAGCTGTTATGACATAATTGTTTATTTTACCAGATTGTTAAAAATACTGTTATGCTGATGTAAAATTCCTCTACAATGATGTGGCAATAAGGCAATGCTATATGAAAATATAGCAATGTTTATTATTTATTTCACAGTGAATAAATCTGTTAAATTAAACGTGCAATGTTCGTGTGCAGGGACGCCAGACACAACCTGAAACACCACAGGCCAGAGACCATCTCCACACAACACACACTGTGAGGTGTATAGTAGCTGAGGACATTAAGGACGGTATAGTCAATATGCCAGACGAACTGAATCATGCCAGATTAACTCAATCATGCCAGATTAACTCAATCATGCCAGATTAACTCAATCATGCCAGATTAACTCAATCATGCCAGATGAAATGAGCTGAATAGTTAGTTAGACTATAATATGACTATACTGTATATGCCTAGATATGATTAATCAAAAAATAGGAATTTAAAGAATTCCAAAAAGGTAGCACATCCAAAAATGTAATACATGGCGGACAAAGTAGCTTACTCACATTTCCATTTCTTTATTGGAACTGTATGGCAAACACCAAAAAGGAACGCTTACGCGTTTTGCCTTCATCAGAGCTGGATTTGGGCCTATATATAATTACGGTATTTGTTCGAGTTTCCTTTTAAAACTATGGCAGGAGATATGTAGGATTGTATGTTTTCTCTGTCTTGTCTTGCACTGGACCAGGGCTGTATAACTTCATTAAAATGGCATATGAGTACAATAGTGCCACCTAGTGGGGAAAAAGTGAACTGCAAGTATATATATGAGCAAGGTAGCTTTCCACTCTGCCCAAAGAGGATCATGTTGAAACACTAACAGTGCACACAGTGTGTGTGTGTGTGTGTGTGTGTGTGTGTGTGTGTGTGTGTGTGTGTGTGTGTGTGTGTGTGTGTGTGTGTGTGTGTGTGTGTGTGTGTGTGTGTGTGTGTGTGTGTGTGCGTGTGTGCGTGCGTGCGTGCGTGCGTGCATGTAGAGTGTGAGTATAATGTGTACAAGGCTGTGTATGCTCTGGCCCATGCCCTCCATGACATGCTGCAGTGTGTGCCAGGAAGAGGGCCTTTCCCTGGGCACAGCTGTGCCAGTTTGCAGACAGCACAACCATGGCAGGTGTGATATGAATGTACAGTTTCTGTTAACATGTTGTAGTTGGACTCAAGTTTAGAAAAACATGTAGGCTACAACAGTATACATCTGCTGCTATACACTGACATACATTATGCCCAGAGTGTGGATGCCCTCCAATCCTAAGGCTACAGCAAGGACATTAAATCCACCAGTCTCTGTCAATTTATAGTCTATACTCTATATTGTATAAAGTATCATTTTGCATTGTCATTTTGCTCATCACCATTTCTAGCTTGCGTATTACCTGGAAAAGGTCAACTTCACCACATCATTTGGCCATCATGTATCATTTGATGAGAATGGCGATACTTTACCAATCTATGATGTCATGAACTGGGTGTTGCTCCATGATGGAAGTGTAAAGGTTCAGAATGTAGGTGTGGTCAAGAAGTCCGCCACCGGAGATGAAGAACTCATCCTTGAAGGCAGAATCGTCTGGAACTTTGAATTCAACAAGGTCGCTCCTCGATCAGTCTGCAGTGACAGATGTCCTCCTGGAAAACCAGCAGGAAAGGAGAACCTGTCTGCTGCTTTGACTGCTTAAAATGTCCTGACGGAGAGATCAGCAATCAGTATGGTTAGTTTATATTACCAAGGCTTCGTTCACAAGTCGGGTGTTCATGCATTCATGTAGTTAGGGGCAGAAGAATATTTTTCATAAAACTGCAATTTCCATTGGCGCCTGGAGGCTGCATTCAACTCACCAGATGTGTTCCAAATGACAGTCCCTTAGAGGGGTGAGGTCATCTGACATGTGTAGCTCCACAAACACACAAACATGTTGTTTTTCATTAAGCCAGGCCCAAGAGGCCTTTTAAATGCCACAAGGTTGGAAATGTACAATAGCACTAATTAAATATAAGCACATGCATGGTTCAATGCCTTGCTAAATAAAAGTTGAATACCTTTATAACATCCAGTATATACTTAATATATACTTAATACCTGATGCTAGCTCAGTGGCCTTGTGGTTAGAGTGTCCGCCCTGAGACTGTGAGGTCAGGGTTCAATCCCCGGCTGGGTCATACCAAGGACTGTCTAAAGAGGACGGGACGCGGAGACCGTAAGGGCGCCGCCATGTTGCTCACATGGTGCTCCATGGAAGGAAAGAAACATGCGCAATGGGCTTTATGCAGCCATCACTTCCTCGTTCAGCTTCCTTGGTCTCAACTGCGCATGTTTCTTTCCTTCCATGGAGCACCATGTGAGCAACATGGCGGCGCCCTTACGGTCTTCGCTTCTTGTCCTCTTTAGACAGTCCTTGGGTCATACCAAAGACTCTGAAAATGGGACCCAGTGCCTCCCTGCTTGGCACTCAGCATCAAGGGTTGTATTGGGGGTAAAGTCCCTGCGACATATTAGCGTCATGTCCAGGGGGTGTACTTGTACATCAAGCTGCCTCACGCTACAGAAACAAGAGATAGACTCCTGCGCTATGGGCCCCATGGCTCGGCAAGGCTACTTACTTACTACTACTTACCTGATGCTACAGTAGAATAATGTAACTTTATATGAAAATATGGTCATTCGCAGTTAATATATCTGCACAAATACACAATAATTTAGAAGTGATTTATTGGTCTCTGTACAATAGTGTAGGTAGATATAATTGAATGGAACAATATTCTAAAATCATTTAAAACATTTACATGCATTCCGGTTAATTGTATCATAAACTTGTAACTACTCTGTAATAACATTCGTAATATTTAAAGCACATTCATTGTACAAGAGATGTATATCTGTTATACACACTTTTATTGTAATAATTAATGTTATAATAATTTTAAACTTGCACTTTGAACTTGCATATATCAGATTATTGTGTGCAAGGCTCCATTGATTTACATTAGTGCCTGATGAATGGAGCAATTGACTGTGTTGTGAGTGTGACTAACAAAAAACGAAATAATATAATGGAATATTGCCACCCCAGATCAATGCCCACGCTCACCCCGTTGGACAAACCCTGGATATCTGTAAACTACAGTAGATTTCTTTGCCCATATTTCTTTGCTATATATCTGGCGATGTCTACCCTTCAAATGGCACTAAGACACAGTATATGAGGTGAACATGCGGACATGCACACACAGAGATAGCATGTTAATATTGTTATTGTTATATGAATTGCTAATGTGCTGTATGTTAAGTCCTGCCCTATACTTCTGCCTGGGCCCAGATGGGAGTTGTGAAGGATTAGGATTACGTAGTGGAATACATGGGCACAGGGGATGGCACAGCACTGTGTATAAAGTTTGCCACCTGGACAAACCATTTGTGAAAGGGGAGTTACAGTAGATTAGACGGAGGAGGACCGTCATGAGGGCTTCTCTAGACACACAGCTGATTTCACACCTGCACGTGACCATGCTATTGTTGTCTTCTTTCTCTCCTTTGTCATCTTCCTACTCTCCTTTGTCCTCCTCACCTTCCTCTGCTTGTGAGTTACAGGCACGGTTTAATATCAACAGCTTTTACAAGGCTGGGGACTTGGTTCTGGGGGGTTTGTTCACCACCCACTCAGTCCCTGTCTACCCTGAGGTGTCTTTCACCTCCAAGCCACAGGAGCCCACTTGCCATGGGTGAGTACTATAGTATACAGTACACAGTACACACAGACAAATAATGGTTCTCAAATGGTTCTTCATATGGTTCTCTTTTTTTTCCATGGTGCACCTTGAATCACTTCCAAATTTTGAATCAATAGAAAAATTGTAGATATACAAACAGGTACAAGCTCACAATCGATTACCTTGTAACACGTTGTGAGCTTGTAGATTGTAGCTATTGTCGACATATCTACAGATATCTGGTGTAGAGTGAAAAATGAAAGCAGACAAAGTAAAGGGTTTAAGTGTGTGTTTATGGTTTCTTTATAGAACCTTTAAAAGAAATGGTTCTTTAAGTTGGCACCTTCTGTGTATATCATGAATACAATAGAAAACAAAAGAACAGGGATTTTGATAGATAGCAGCATGTTGTATATTTCTACAAAGTATATTCAAGAATACAGTAGAAATGTGTTCCGTGTTAGTTTCTTTATTCCAGGGTTCAGGCAGGCCCAGACGATGGCGTTTGCAGTCACAGAGATCAACAGAAACCGCAGCCTGCTGCCCAGAGTGACTCTGGGCTATAGGATCTTTGACACCTGTCACACACTTCGGGGTGCATTCAACGCAGCGTTGTCATTGGTCAGCGGGAGAGAGGGTAGGTTTCAATTGGATGAGGCCTGTGCTGGGTCCCCTCCGGTGATCGGAATTGTGGGCGCCGATTCCTCAACACACTCCATTGCCATTTCTAGTGTGTTAGCTTTGTACAGAGAGCCCCAGGTATGTTTCCTTCTAGAAAACCATTCACCATCACCCATTATAGGCTATATAAATGACATGCTTCATTTGGGTTGTTTATTTACAAATATAAAATGTGATAAATCATTGTATATCGTCTCTGTTGGGTAGAAACCTCATTAATACAAAACTGTTACTTTTCAGGATTCAAATTCCAAATAGCAAAAGTAGCAGATCAAACAAGCTCAAAATGTGTCGCTCCGCGCCAAGTTTGAGCTTGTAGATCTGCTACTTTTTATGTTTTTTTTGTAACGATGGTAGTATGATCAAGTAGGGCGTTCAGTTAAACTTTGCAGTTTGTACAGCTTGAAAGAGCATGGCACATATTTACTTGCAGTTTATTTTTTTCTGCCATTATTTGAAAGTGTATAGTGTATGTTGACGGGATATGGGGGAGAGAGATGAGGGGTGACACGCAGCAAAAGTCGTTGCGATCGGGAGTTGAACCCACGACGCGCTGTCTAGGCTTTTTTGCCTTTTTTGCGAAGACAAAGTCTGATTCCTTGTGTCCGTTATGTTTTTTATTGTTTTTTATTTATCAGTCAATTGTATAGGTTACAATTAGGATGGGAGTGTTGGCTTTCTGCTGCCAGTGCCTTTACACACTCATCTTATTGAGAGACCACATGATTTATTGTTATATTCTCCTGTGATCATAATGTCATTAAATGTTCAGATGAATTGAATATGAAGGACCCCAATGGAAACAAGCCATAGTGCGTCTTGGGTTATAAATCTCAAGACCTGAACTGTATACATTCTTGTGCTTTTTTCTGCATACTGTAAAGGCCTATTCATAGTCTGGATTTTCGGTGGTGAGGTGACCACCGCTCCGGTGGTGAGCTGACCACCGGAGCTGAAATAACGTTGAGCGGTGGTGAGTAAAAACAGAGAGAAGAGCTGGAGCGGTGGCGGTGGTTTGCTCTTCACCGCGGCTCAGTGACGTCATGTTGTAGTTCGGTGGTCACCTAACCACCGAAAATCCAGACTCTTTATGAAGTATACAGTATTTAAAGTATTCAATCAATCAATCAATCAATCAATCAATCAATCAATCAATCAATCAATCAATCAATCACTCATATGCTTATATTCTCTGCTTGCAGGGGACATTAAGTTTAATACATTACAGATGCTCTGTACCTTTTGCAGGTGAGTTACTATTCTACCTGTTCCTGTCTGAGTGACCGCCATCGCTTCCCGTCCTTCTTTAGAACCATCCCAAGTGATGCCTTCCAGGTAAGCAAAGCAAAGCAAAGGTACTATGTTTACCCAGGGTAACTGGACTAAGCTCAATAACTTGTTTACAGCCAGGCCCTGCCCATAGAACATTTCATGGTAGGGTTTCAATGCCTAGCGACCTTCCGATATCAAGACCGCTCCGCAAACCG
Source organism: Protomyctophum parallelum (assembly GCF_964188405.1). NCBI lineage: Eukaryota > Metazoa > Chordata > Actinopteri > Myctophiformes > Myctophidae > Protomyctophum > Protomyctophum parallelum. Next base: position 27,070,183 of record NC_139715.1, on the reverse strand, counting down.
TTTGGCCACCGCTGTCCCTAAGTGCACATCATCTACAGACCAGTGATCTGTTGGTATCAAGTAAAGTAGTACATGTTCCACACACTGCTTTGTGTGTAGCCTACTACTGCTGGTGCTGAATGTCTCTGTGGGCAGCATCAACAGTGTTAGACTGACTTCCCATCCTTTGTGGAAACTGTCAGAGATTACCTGATTTTCAATGTGAGCTAAAACCTTTGGGAACCATGCACTGATGTAATGTAATCTAATCCACTCATCCCTCCATTCTTACTCCAACCAGGTACGTGCTATGCTCCAGATCATACAGCGCTTCGGCTGGACCTGGGTAGGCCTGGTGATTCTGGACAATGACTACGGCCACCATGCTGCCCGGTCCTTCCAGGCCGACCTGGCCCGGTCTGGCCTGGCCTGCCTGGCCTACGTGGAGGTTCTGCCCATGGACAGTGACCCGGCCGAGGTCCGGAGGATTGTCTCTGTCATGAAGACGTCCGCGGCTCGCGTTGTCATCGCGTTTGTGTTTGGCAGCCGCATGCCTAAACTCATGGAGGAGGTTGTGTTTCATGATTCATGATGTTCATTTTGGTGATCCAGAAATGTCTGTCTGTCTGTCTGTCTGTCTGTCTGTCTGTCTGTCTTTGTGACTAAATAATAATACATTTGTGACATAATAAATGTGAAACATTTTCCCCCTCTTTCCACTTCCTGAAAGACATTTGACATACAAGTAGGGCTGCACATATTAATCACATTTTAATCGGCTTCCTACAATCAAATTAACACGAGCATCCAATTATTATTTCAAATGTATGACACATTGTGAGCATGTATTTGTCTGTCTTCGGCACGCGAAACACATACATCATGCAGGAGCAATGAATAGAGTGACAGACGTTAAACTTTGCTCATAGAAGTTTCAATGGAGTAAATACAAACAAACTGTATTTAAGTCTGCAAAGATGTATATTATGCCAAAGTGAAAGCATTGATTGATTGATTGAAATATTTATTAACAGTTTGCAGAATTACAGTACATTTCAAGCACAAACTCAATAAAAAGACTGTTAACTGTGAGTGGACGACCCAATTAAGCATTACACTTGTTTACAACAGGGTCCACATTGTTCAATTCATGAAAGCAGTGCTCTGTTGATTTAATTGGAGCTAAGTTTTGGTATTTATTCTGGAGAGAAAGGTTTTATTTGGATTCCAACCTACATTAGTGTGCAGTAGCGCGACACGAAGGTCAATGAATATTCGTGATAAATAATCGTGATCTCAAGAATTGTTAATTGATCACATTTTGGCCTTAATCGTGCAGCCCTATACTGTAGTGTACATACAAGGTTTCCGTCCGACGGCGACGGCAACGCGACAATAATATTAGTGTTGTTGAACACAACAGGTGGTCAGGCAGAACGTGACCGGTCTGCAGTGGATGGCCAGTGAGTCGTGGACCGCCAACACTGGCCTCCAGACCGCCCGCTTCATGCCCTACCTCAGGGGCACCCTGGGCATCGCCATCCGTCGAGGAGAGCTGCCAGGTCTCAGGGACTTCTTGTTACACGTACATCCTGACAATGAGCCTGACGGCAGCCATGAAAATAACATAGTCAGTGGTTTTGTTCCAAACGTTAAGCACGGTGATTCCCAACCCGCTGGTCCGGGGCCCCACTGGGGGGGCCGCGAGGATAATGGAAGTTAACCCATTCTGACCTGAGATCAGATTCATGCGAGGTTTCCACTGGACACACACTGGTCTGATGAACCCATTCTGACCTGAGATCAGATTCTAAAAATGTCAGTCGCTCTTCGATTTTTCAAAAATAGCAGACCTACAAGCTCGTATCGCGCCACTCGGTGGCGCGATATGAGCTTGTAGATCTGCTATTTTTAAATAGCTAAATCATAACATGATGCTGACACCAAAATGGGTGCCCGGTCAGAATGGGAAGCCCACCAGAAGAATTGGCAAAACACTAAGATGTTATTGAAAATATAAAAGAATACATCATGTATAACAAAATATCATGGTCTTTTTTTTCTCTTTAAAACCATGAAAGATAAAATGTTATTGTGATACTGATAAAAATGTATTTGATTGAATACTTTATTAACAAGATCAGTACAGGTAGTGCAGTCAAAGGTTATGCATGGGATTTAGTTAACATTAGTTCCATTGTTCCGAGTCAGAACACAATGGATTGATCTTTAAAATAAACATGCTCTGAAAATGCACAGGGCACAATCGTGACCACTTAATAACACGGGAGACATTGGGCTGTTGTCTTAAGTGCAGGTCAGGACTCAGAAGGGTATTGAGGCGACGAACCCATTCTATATTTTCAAGAGGGCCCTGATCCAGGAGAGGTTGAGAACCACTGATTTAGTGTATAATCTGCGTTTTCAAACTCAAATTTGTGTTTTTGAATCATTTACATTGTATTTTAAGCACGCTGAAGTGTTTAATTGTGTTTCTTCAGGTGAGGCAGTTTTGGGAGAACACATTTGGGTGCAAATTCGCACCCCTTCCCTCAGAGTGGGTGGATGCTGGTGGAGGGCTGTGTACCGGACGCGAGGACCTTGGAACGGCAGAAACGGACCTTTTGGATGTGTCTGACTTCAGGCCTGAGTACAATGTGTACAAGGCTGTGTATGCCCTGGCCCATGCCCTCCATGACATGCTGCAGTGTGCCCCGGGAAGAGGGCCTTTCACTGGGGGCAGCTGTGCCCGTTTGCAGGCAATACAGCCATGGCAGGTGTTGCCATTAATTCACAGTTTAGTTGGACTCAATTTTAGAATAATGAATAGGCCTACTGTATGTAACTAGAATTGCACTCTGTCGAGTGCCTACTTGCTTGTTGCACACTAGTTGCACACTTGCACCTAAAGCAGAGCGTGCAAGTACTGTCGACCGCTACAAACGCTACGACTGCTTTAAATTGACTTCATCTTGGACTATAGTGATATTAATACTAAATGCCTCTGTGTATATGTATATGTAATTTGTAAGTTGATTAGCGGTATATTGTGGTCACTTTGCGCCACTTTTGATGCGTATGCACCGTCCCAGCATAATCGATGCGTATGCACCGTCCCAGCAAATGACGTAATGACTACTTGTGCCTGATACGGCAGTGGTGCCAGATTACATACATGTATACATAGGAGCATTACCTTTAATCCTCCCGACACTAAAACATATCGTCATTACGTCACCATCGAAAACCACTTACACTCTGGCATTGGGTCCTTTAATCCACATCTTTATTACGTCATCATTGAGAGTTAGTTATATACCAGTTATACCCTGACGCATCGAATATGCTGGGACGGTGCATACGCATCGAATATCATCCTGGGCGAAACTAGTACTTGCGTGCTCTGCTTGCGCAAGTAAATATGTAATTTGTGAAAAGTAAGAACATTAATTACATTATACATAGTAGGAGAAAATTATGTTTCTAGTGGGCTCCATGGGCATACAACAATTCCTGTCTTTAGTATAAGTTGTATATATATTTAGAATGGTGGTTCTCAACCTTTTCATGCCGTGACCCCCTGTCACACTCTGTACTGAGTTTGGGTAGAATGAGCCATAGGCACTTGAATTAGTCCTCAAAAGTCAAAGAAAATCCCCAAGGTACTCAAAAATACTCCAAGAAAAACTCAAAAAATACTCAAAATACTGATTAACCGGTTTCATGAAAGCTGGTTGATCTTGCCAGATTAACTTAACCAGTTAACCTGGATATGTTGAGGCTTGATTCGGTTTCATGAAAGTGATGCTACATTAGTTACCATGGAAACTAATGCTTTGGACTTAGCCTGCTCCGGACCAGGCTAACAGCCAGGTTTAACCTAATCCTGATCCTGTCTTTACTGTTCATTAAGCAGTCAAACTGATCACAAACCAATTATGTTTTCCAGATTTATTCAATTATTATGGGTTTATGTTGCCTTATTTGTATCGGTCTGCATTAAAGGACTAATTTAAGCACTATATAAAATCAAATAACCACAATATATAGGCTGCACAACATCATGACAGCTTGTGAGCTTGTAGATCAGCTGCTTTTGGTGAATGTTCCCCATGAATAGGTTTGCTGTCGTGCAAGTGCAGTGCACGGTTAAGAATAATTATTATATTATATTATTTATTTATTTTTTGTAAAAGTAAAAACCACTAAATATTACCATTACTCATTGTTTTACAACATATTACCATTGTAACGTTTCACCCACTACTAGTCCTACATACTTACACCTAGAAACCCCATTCAAACCTATTTAGGTTCATCCTACGGTGGACATGTGTGCCTGAAAAGGAATCTTTGAAATGTTTCATAGTTTTAGAAATATAGTGCTTTGAGACATTTATAGGCAGATAGTGGCACTTCAAAAAATCACTTTCACCTAGAAACTCCATTCACACTTTGTAAAATTCAGCTTACTGTGGAGACACATGCTGGAACATTTTACTTTGAAATGTTTTGTAGTTTCTGAGTTATTTAACTTAAACGCCCAATGCATTCTCAATGGCAATAGCACAAACTTTGGCATGCTACATGAACCCATGACCCTCACCAGTATGGCCCCCGTCTGGACAACAACCCCCTTCCCCAAAGGTAGCTCCCTCAGAGGAGGGAGTTATGGCCAAATATCAAAATGCGACAATATCATTATGCTTACAATATTAAGAATTCTGTTTTAAATTAATAGTAGTGGTAAAATGTAAACTATATTTTTGGGGTAGTTAATCATTCAGTCTATCCACTATTGAGAGTATGTTCTCTCTTTAAGCAGCAGTATTTATTTTAGAAGCTTAAGTCCTTGTATCAGTAAGTCTTGAATAGATTAGTAAAGATAAAGAGATATACAGAAGGGGGCTGTAATGCAACTATTAAGGATGCAAACTGCCTTAATACCCCATGAAGAAGAAGGATCAGTAAATCTGTGTTCTACAGAATGGGTCTAGAGACAAAAAGCCAGACTGTCTATTAAGCCAGGCTTGCTGATCCCGGCTCGCCAAATCCACCAATTCTGAGCCTCGCTTGGCTTTAGTGGAACGGAATAAAAGCCTGGTTTTGGCCTAAATCCTGGATTAGTTAATCCAAGTTTCATGAAACAGGGGCCAGGTTGGCTACAGGTCCTCTCAGCTCCAGGTACAGCCCTACAATGACTCCTGGGCAGTGGCAGGTTTCCTGCTTATAAAGGCCAGGCCCCTCCCACTAGACCAAACCATCCCTGTCTGAAACTTACAAGTTACAACCCAGTTTAGCCCATGTCCAAAGACAATATATATAATTCCCATAATGGTGCATGCAGTCTAACACCTGGTCTATTGACCATATTACTCAAACAAGTATTCATATAATAACTCTTCTCTTTAAACAAAAACCCACAGATGGTATGGTCCACTCATGGACCAATCATGATCTCCCCCTCCATATCAGGCCGCCTGAGCCACTCCTCTGGTGCTTTGCCTCTGCCCAGAAGTCAGGGAATATACTGTGGTAAACAAGAAACAAAAGTCATAACCTTGATACATACAATGGTAAATAATAAAGAAAACATAACAATACATTTGGAAAACAGCACAGGAACAATGTTAATACCAGTTTTAGTGTCCTGGCTATTGTGTCATGGTGTATTGTAGTGGAGTGTTATGAGTGTGATGTGCTGTTAGTGGCAGGGTGAACTGCCACACCCCCCCCCCCCCCCCCCCAAATAATTTCAACTGGGAACCTCTCATCCTGACAGCACTTAGTTGAGGCATTACATTTAGTTGAACTCATCCACAGATAAATATTGTGAAAATAGCAGATCTCCAAGCTCACAACGCCTCTCAACGCCAGGCGTTTAGTAATATATACTGTATACAGTAGTTTTTGTCTGTACCTCATTATTCTGTTCATCATTGTTTGCAGCTCGTGCATTACCTGGAAAAGGTCAGCTTCACCACATCATTTGGTGATCATGTATCATTTGATGAGAACGGTGATCCGTTACCAATCTATGATGTCATGAACTGGGCGTGGCTCCCTGACGGAACCGCGGCGGTTCACAACGTGGGCGTTGTCAGGAAGTCTGCCTCCGCAGGTGAACAACTCATCCTCCACCAAGACAGAATCTTCTGGAACTTTGAATCCAAAAAGGTCACGTGAGCTTTTTAATATATTTTGATAACTAATGTTGAGCTCATGCTCATGACACGCATGTAATTTGGAAATTGATCAATTGTTTACTTTCCTCCGTATAGCCGCCTCTGTCAGTGTGCAGTGAGAGCTGTGGCCCTGGAACCCGCGTGGCCAGAAGGAAAGGGGAGCCTGTCTGCTGCTTTGACTGCATCGCTTGCTCTGACGGAGAGATCATCAATCAGACTGGTTGGTTGACATTACTAGTCCAGTGCTAACTTGAGACTTGATACTGCCAACTGCCACTTCTGATCCATAGCCCATGGCAAAAGTCTGCTTACAGTGAATCATTCTTAGATCGATACACTAAAGAGAAAAAATGCATGATAAAGGCAACGTAACTACAAATGTCCTCCCTCCACCGATTGGTCACTATGTCATTGTAGCATGCTGAGTGCTACTGTGGGATGTTGCTGACACAAATTGACATTGTATAATGAAAGGTCATACAACATTTTACACAAGCACCATCGGCTACACATGTTATCAAAGCAAAGCCTGCGGTCTGCTACTTGCTATGCAAATCAAAGTCTTTTATAACTTTGCAACGCTGAACCAGCTATTTAACTATAAACTATAAACAGCAGAGTCTTAATTGAGTGATAGTTAACAAAAGTGTATCCTAAATAAACAGCTTAAACTTGGGGAAAGTGAAGTATAGGTTTCTTCACTCTGGCATGCCAAAAGTCTGCCCATGGTGCCAGTTCAGATCAATTGGTCAACTCACTGATGAGTAAATGTAGGCCTACAGACAAACAGACATAAGGAAGGACAGACCTTTCCAAATTCATTCATAGTAGGATATAATACGATTATTGTAGGATAGTAGAATAATTACATTCTACTATCATACAATAATCCATATTTCAGAAATGTATTGTCCTATGAAGATAACGTGCACATTATGTACATTATCTTCATATAGGACAATATCCGTTTCTGTCCCTTTAACCTTGCCATCTTTGTTAGACTCTACAGAGTGCATCGGTTGTCCAGAGGACTTCTGGTCCAGTCCCCAGCGTGACCACTGTGTCCCTAAGAGCGTAGAGTTCCTCTCCTACCATGATGCCTTGGGTATCTCCTTGACAACCATCTCATTGCTAGGCACACTCATCTGTGCCATTGTTCTGGGGATCTTCATCTATCACCGGGACACGCCCATGGTGCGCGCCAACAACTCAGAACTCAGCTTCCAACTTTTGCTGTCACTCAAACTATGTTTCTTGTGCTCACTTCTGTTCATTGGCCGTCCCCAACTCTGGACTTGTCAGCTGAGGCATGCCGCATTCGGGATCAGCTTTGTGCTGTGTGTCTCGTGTATCCTGGTAAAGACTATGGTGGTGCTGGCTGTGTTCAAGGCCTCCAAGCCTGGGAGTGGAGACATTCTGAAGTGGTTTGGTGCCATGCAGCAGAGAACAACAGTTCTGGCTCTTACCTCCATCCAGGCAATAATTTGCGCAGCCTGGCTTGTGTCTGCCTCACCAACTCCTCATAAAAACACAAAATACTACAGTGATAAGATAGTCTATGAGTGTAATGTGGGATCAACAGTTGGTTTTGGCATGCTATTGGGTTATATTGGTTTACTGGCACTCCTCAGCTTCGTCCTAGCATTCATGGCAAGGAATCTTCCAGACAACTTCAATGAAGCCAAATTAATCACTTTCAGCATGTTGATCTTCTGTGCCGTGTGGATAGCCTTCATCCCAGCATATATCAGCTCTCCAGGCAAATATGCAGATGTAGTGGAGGTTTTTGCAATTTTAGCATCTAGTTTTGGCCTTTTGGTGGCACTGTTTGGACCAAAGTGTTATATAGTCCTTTTGAAACCGGAGAGAAACACTAAGAAGTCCATCATGGGTCGCAGTGTCACCAAGACATAGACACAGAAATTAAATTATGATACATTTTCTGTGTCATTTATAATAAGTGCATATGGATTATTTGAATGCTGATAATGTTGTTAGTATAATGCGTTCTGTTTTCTACCAGATTAAACTAAATGATCCATGAAGGCTAAATAACCAAATAAGGGCTATTGGTGATCATAGACTGACCTGTGCTATGATGAAGTTTAATATTCCCTTCTTTGTCTTCTATAATTTGTGGGAGGTGGCGTTTTGACAGAAATGCCACAAATAATGAACATCGGGGGGGGGGGGGGGGGGTCACCAACATGTCCGTACAGGCGTACATGGACATATGTGTCCGTGGCAAAGACTTGGTCTTGTCCGTGTCAAATTTTTGATTTTCTGTTTTACACGCGGCACGTACACCATTACAATGATCTAATTTGTATCATAACACCCACTTACTGTATGTCAATTCTCCGGGTTTTCTCCAGAATAAGCATGGACATTATTTATTATGCCACTATGGCACATTATAGTCCACTAGTACTAGTGGTTCTCAAATGTTTTATTTTAAGACCCCCTTTAACCAAAATGGACCCCTGTTCCATTTGAACACTCTCAGAGTTACAGATCTGTTATGGACTCATTCAGGGCTATATGTATATGCATTTCTGGTAATATTATTATCCACTCATTTTGTAAGTCCAAGGCAAAACATTAATGTTGACAAAAATGGCCACCTCAAGCCAACAATGCGATGACCTCTGCCTCTCATGTGCAACAGGAGCATGTCTATCTCAGATGCGTTCACACAAATAGCCTGTTTGATAAGGTGAGGGGTGTCTGGGTACTAGTAGACACACTCATTATCTACTCCCACTTAAATATACAGTAACAGTGTGATGGAGATGCGAGGAAACAAATGCAGTATTTGATACACAACATGCACAAACATGGAATGACTAAGAAGAGCTGTGACAATCATGACAATAACAATGGCCTCTCTTTGTAGCCTGATCAAAGGGTTTGTGAGTGATTACATCAAAATAATATTGAATCAGCCAATCATGGAATGTTCTACTGTCCTCGATACTTCAAGGAAAAAGACGTCCAAAACCAAGACGACAACATGAATGAAGAGAGTTTAGAAAGCAACAACATGTCTTATTGACTCTACTATATATGACTGCTTTTCTTACGTGAACATATGAAACGAACAGAAAAAGAGGTTTACAAAAAAAATAAAGATATTCAGGTTGGGGTTAGGGTTAGAATTAACAGACATGTGAATGAATGAATGAATGAATTAATGAATTAACTAACTAACTAACTAACAAACAAACGAACAAACAAAATAATGAATGAATGAATGAACGAACGAACAAAATAATGAATGAATGAATGAATTAAGTAATGAATGAATTATGAATGCCTTTATTGCAGACTCAAGGTCCATAGAAAAAAAAACAAAAAACACAATTACTGCAACATACATACAATAAAAATGGTCCAAATGCGTTGATCTTGATCTTTTTAACTCTGAGACTGTATGGACAGTGGTAGAAAGTAATTAAGTACATTTACATCTTCCTGTTTACAATTCTGAAGTATAGGCTCCTTTATCTGAGTATTTCCCCTTTACAATTTAGGCATTTAGCAGACGCTCTTAATCCTGTTTTTTTTCTGCCCAATACTTTGACTTCTACTTTATCTCTCCATCCTGAGTTAAAATGGAACATTGTTTTTGCTCCACCACTACAATTATTTGACAGCTTTACTCTATAGTTATTTTGCAGATTCACCCCATTTTTTTTTTCTTTTTTAAGATATTTTTTTTGCGGCTTACGCCTTTTATTGATTTTTTTAAGGGACAGACAGTAGGCTGACAGGAAACGGGAGAGAGATGGGGGGGATGACATGCGGTAAAGGCCGTGTCGGGTCCGGGAGTCGAACCCGCGGCACACCGCGACTGGATCACCAGTCCGGTGCCCAGACCGTTACGCTACGGCCTGGGCCGATTCACCCCATTTTAGGTGTAGTATTTCTACATTGTGGTATTCCTACTTTTACTTAAAAAAAGTAATCTGAGCACTTTTTTCACCACTCCATATGGGACCATTATCTATTTATTTATTTATTTTGACTCTGAGATTTTGTAAATGGAACCAAATGAACACATTAAACCAACAGGACACAGGATGCTACTGTACCTTCTGTGTCTGAAACACACTCACTGACGACTCAGTCCACCCAACCCAGAACCCAGCATAGAGGGGTTCAGTGAATTTGGCCTGGAAGCTGTGCAGGTGTGCCAGGGTGTCAGAGGACACTTTGTAGAAGGACACGGTGCCAGAAGAAAGGTCAACATGCACTGCTACTCTACCTGAGCGAGAGGAGGGACTGACAGGGAGGTCCGTTTTCTTCTTATTGTGCCACGCAGTGTAACTGTTATCATCACCACTACACCTCAGACTCCAAGACTTGTCATTGAATCCAAACTGACTGTCATCACCCTTTCTGTTGACTCCTCTGTATGTCACTGCTATCTCAACCTCTCCACTCCACTCCACCTCCCAGTAACAGCGTCCAGTAAGACTCTCTCTACACATCACCTGTCCATAGTCTTTAAATCTGTCTGCGTGATCAGGATACTTCTGTTCCCCTTCCACACGTGTCACCTTCCTGTTGTCCTCAGAGAGAGAGATCTTTACGTGTGCTGTGTTTGGATCCAGTGTGAGTTTACGCGCATCTGATGAGAGAACACGAGTAAACATACAAAAGAAACATCATTCACTGATTATCATCGTCCCTTGACTCCCACAACTGATGAAAACAACTCTAGTGGAACAGAAATTCCTGTTAGACCAGACTAAATGCATGTTAGACCAGGCTAAATGCATGCTAGACCAGGCTAAATGCATGCTAGACCAGGCTAAATGCATGTTAGACCATGCAGTCTAAATACATGGTAGATGAGACTAGATGAGGCTCACTGCCAACGATTGAGATTATCAGTGTGTATTATGTACATGTTCGGTACCGAACACACCAACAGTTACTTATATGTCACATGATGTGCAAGTACACCACCTAGACATGTCAGTATGTCCGATGATGTAAACGTCACCCACCACTGGTCTACTGGTATCCAGTTTAATAAGCATTTGGCATGTGTTGTGAGCTTGCAGATCTAAGTGGTTATTTTGATACTACATTGACACATTTAGCTGGAACCCCCTCAATGACCCTGTGGGTCCCCAGACCCCACCACTGGGTCTATACTGCTATCCAAACAATGTACTGTATGAAGGGTTTGTGTAAAAGCAGTGTATACTGAACTGATCACCATGTACTCACGTTTTAAGAATTCCTTGACATTTCTGTTTGGTCTCCCTGGAGGCACCAGTGGGCGTGAGTCTCTGGGCACTGCTGGATGTGAGTCTTGTGAGACTCTGGGTCTGGACACTGCTGGATGTGAGTCTTGTGAGACTCTGGGTCTGGGCACTGCTGGATGTGAGTCTTGTGAGACTCTGGTTGTGGGCACTGCTGGATGTGAGTCTTGTGAGACTCTGGGTCTGGGCACTGCTGGATGTGAGTCTTGTGAGACTCTGGTTCTGGGCACTGCTGGATGTGAGTCTTGTGAGACTCTGGTTCTGGGCACTGCTGGATGTGAGTCTTGTGAGACTCTGGTTCTGGGCACTGCTGGATGTGAGTCTTGTGAGACTCTGGTTCTGGGCACTGCTGGATGTGAGTCTTGTGAGACTCTGGTTGTGGGCACTGCTGGATGTGAGTCTTGTGAGACTCTGGTTGTGGGCACTGCTGGATGTGAGTCTTGTGAGACTCTGGGTCTGGACACTGCTGGATGTGAGTCTTGTGAGACTCTGGTTGTGGGCACTGCTGGATGTGAGTCTTGTGAGACTCTGGTTGTGGGCACTGCTGGATGTGAGTCTTGTGAGACTCTGGTTGTGGGCACTGCTGGATGTGAGTCTTGTGAGACTCTGGGTCTGGGCACTGCTGGATGTGGGTTTTGTACTGAAAAACCGAGGCACAAAATATGCATAAATCAGTGGATGCGGAAATACACACTGAGTGTGCTGGGTGCTCTCTAGTCATATTCAGTGCAGTCGGTGCAGAGTCGGTTTGTTAACTCTGAAGCTGGGGTGTCCAGTTTGTTGACTCCCACCACTGATGAACACTAGTGGAACAAGTAATAGCTTAAGGCCTGATAAGCTAAATGGCTGCTAGACAAGGCTAAATGTGCTAAACAAATGTGCTAGATGAGGCTAAATGCCTGCTAGACGAGGCTAAAAGCATCACCCCACCCCTGGTCTACTGGTATCCAAACAATGTCACTGTATGAAGTGTTTGTGTAAAAGCAGTGATCACATGTACTCACGTTTTGAGAAGTGATTGATCCTTCTTTTTACGTTACCTGGAGAAACTTTCTCACATGGACGTGAGACACTGGACACTGCTGGATGAGGAACCAAATAAGTCATTGACATCATGACTGAAGAACTGAGGTTACATTTTAATGTACAATAAATCAGTGGGTTCATTCTGACATACACACTGAGAGCTCTCTAGTCATAAGTTAACTCAGTGCACTTTGCCCCACTGAGTGTGCACAGTGACGGCTCTACTCTGAAGCTGGGTTGTCCTGTTTTTTGTTTGTTTTTTACTCTCAACACCGATGAAAACAACACTAGTGGAACAGGGGCCCGTTCCACGAAACGTGGATTAGAGATTTAACAGATATCCTGATTTAACAGATATCCTGGCTTAATATATTATAATTAGAATGCCTACTTTCCTTAGTGGATGCACTCTGAGCCCCCCCACCACACGTATAAACTGTACTTTTTGGCCAGAAAGGGATTTTCTTTCACCGGAGGAAAAATATTCTCTATGGTGCAGTTCTCTGGGCAATATCGGTAGAGGGCGCAGCGAAGTAACTAAAATTAAAAAAATCCGGTGGAAACCAAATCTCCTTTTAGCCAAAAAGTACAGTTTATACGTGTGGTGGGGGGCTCCGAGTGCGTCCACTAAGGAAAGTAGGCTTTCTAATGACACAACTCGCCTTTGTTTTGGTGAGTAGCAAAAGCGTTCTTTTTATTTACGCTAAAGAGCAGAGGCTGGTCTGCATTCATGCGAGCGGCGGAAGTTGAGAGTAACATAGCTCTAAATGCAACGCATTAGAGCTATGGACCAGAGCTAGGTTAATGCCTACTAGATGAGGCTAGCCGCATGCTCAACACTGTGGCATCACTGCCAGAGCAATATGTTACCAAAGCTGATTAACAGTGTCAACTAATCAGTTTCTCAGTGTGTATTATCGAACACACCAAAAGTTACTGTATGTGACCAGTCTACTGGTCAGTAGACTGGTATCCAAACAATGATACTGTATGGAGGGTTTGTGTAAAAGCAGTGCATGTAGCCTACTGATGATGTTTGTAGGACAATAGGACAAAAGCTCACCTCTTAGTGGATCCTTCAAGATGCCAGCACCATCCTGTTGAACACAGTCATGTTATTTTATTTCCAACAGTATGGTATTGTATTGCACATCATCATTATGTCATTATGCACCTGGCACATGTAACACTTCGCTTTCACCTAAGTTATATAGCTGAGGATTTGTCACTCAAATAATTGCGAGAACATAAAAACATTTACTTTTTTGGCTTTGTAAACAAAACAGTGACGCCTGGCGTAAATCTCCTGGCGCTGGACCTCCAGGTGTCCCATGGTGGGCATGCGTGCCAGGCCCTCGGCCGTGCGCCACAGGAGGGTTCCACCACACAGGTCGATCAGCGAGCCATCCACCAGTTCCTGAGACTCCTGAGGCACCTGGACGAAAACATGAGAACTTAAGACAAGAATGCTATATGATGAACATAGATTTGTACATAATCAGCAAGCAGCGCAAGTTCGCAACACTTATCTTCTAACAGGGTCATGTGTGCATTTACTTACCTGTATGTATGAGAATAAAGTCTGCACACTAGGTCATGCTCCAAAGCAGACTTTATTGCAAACTCTATTTAAAGAAGAGTACCTCAAGTTGCCATGTATTGCTGTACTTCAATATATTTTGATGAGACATATTTTTAGGGAATATATTACATTGGGAAATGGGTTAAGTATGAAACAACAGGAGAACTGTAGTGCACTAAATAATCAAAATGGCAGTTGTGTGCACTGCCTGCAAAGTGACAGCTAGCGTCGCAGTCCCAAAATATTGTGTTCGTTGTCATGATTTGTCACGATCCGAGTTGGCTTTGTCCGCGGCGTAACAGTCTTTATATAAATACTTTTTGAAAAGCCTATGGAGAAAATGAATGGAGAATCATTTCCTGGGCCACTCATCGTTCTGAAAGGGGGAGGGACTGCGACGCTCTATAGTCTAGATTTATTTTCTTTCGATAATTGGTCTGTGCACTGTTTGTTATGAACATGTATCCTGCATATTGTCCTCACCATCCACCCCCGTTGCTGAGGCGAGCAGGTCTCCCGGACGGTGAAGACGTTGCCGCACACCGAGATCTCCCTCCACAGGCCAGGCTCGTAGTCCTTAGTGAAGCCATGGCGCGGGTGCATCACCAGCACACCATTGGTGGTCAGTCCGTCCATCTGTCCATCATGCGTCTTCCATTTGACTGCCTCTTGCTGCGGGGAGACGAAGTGTATTACAGTGTATTAAACTTATTTACTTGAGAAAAGTACAAAACTATTGGCATAAAAAAAAGTACCAAACTTTTTCAAAGGTAGCAGATCTAAAAGCTCACAACACACGCATTGCAATGAGCTGTGATTGCCTATTTTCGAGGTATTCATTTTGAATGCATTTGTTCATCGATTAATCATTAATCCCTGCACAGTCACACAGACACAGTTGTGTATGACACATTTGACCTGACATTTCTTAACCTACACCCAGGAAGATGTTCTTGGTGGAGTCGAAGCCGGCGGCGTAGATGCGTGCGGCATAGGGCGGGCTCCTCTGGCAGACGATGCGGCAGGCGAAACGTGAGATGGGTGAATGGCTGTCGGGCTCTGCTGTCAACACAAAGTCATTGGGTCTTTCCTTGGACCGCCCAATCTGTAAACAAATACACAAGGGGTTGCACATTACTCACAGCTTTTTCACATACACTGTCACCACGTTCAGTGAGTGGAAACATAAACATAAATATAAGATACATAAATAACAAAAACTGCTAAAAAATCATATCCGCTCACAAGCTCATGTGAAACACAGTCATGATTTCTGAATGGAAGACCTTCAGGCTTCAACCACTGCAGATGAACATGTTATGGTTGTATTAACATACTCTACCTTAAATTATTGCCACAATTACATTTTAGTTGAAATAATTGTAAATGCTCTATATTCTGATCAACGCTATAGATTGTTTTCAGTAACAGGTTTCTCCCTCCAGAAATAAGGTTGGGATATTAATTCTATTCAATCAGGAGACTATATATTCTTCAGCTCGTTCCAATGTTCCAATTATGTGTCTGCTCATTCTTTGGTGAAAATCTTGTTTCTGATCATTAAAAAGCCAGAGAGACAGGGAGGTGAACAAACACATTTTCAGAACAGAGCGTGTTTATTTTAGTCATTTGATCAATTAATAATACTAAGTAACTAACGCATAGTATACTTTAAGTTAAAATGTCTTGGCATATTTATTTGTTATAATACAATGTTAGTGTTTTGGCAATTTTGGCCCACTTGCAATATCCTCACAACCCTTGCTGGTCTTATAGTGTAAAACACAATGTATGCATAATGGATCCTACAGACCTGAAACATATCTGTATTGCTGTCACAAGCGTATTCCATCACGGCCGTGGAGACTTGGCCCATTTGGGAGACAGTAGTGTAGCATATTCTGTGCTGGTCCCTGATGCTTAGCGCCTATGGAACACAGAGAAGTTCAGTGATGGACAAAGTACACAACCTCAGTACTTGAGTCAAAACATAGATAGGCCTACTCCATGGTCAAATACTACTCAACCACAAGTGGATGCTGTTGCTCTTTCAAATGTGTATGTTACAGTAACTGGCTTTCTTAAAAGAAATACTTGATACCAGACACAAAACAATCAAAGTGAAAATAGCAGATCAACATGCTCACGACATCACAACACCACGACACATTGGGAGCTCGTAGGTCTGCTTTCAATTTGAAAGATTACTTTTACTTAAGTCCCAATTCCACCAGTGCTTACCTCAGTTGCCTGTGTGTTGCAGCCCATGTGTACAGTGCTTAGTTTCACACCATTGGCCTTGGTTCTCTTGCACAAAGAAAAACGGCGTTTCCTCCAGGCCTCGTCCCCGTTGGGCGGGAAACCATAGTCGCTGTGAAGAGAAGATTAACCAGTGGTGGGGGCTCTTTAATAAAGCAAGCTTGTGACATTTTTGTTTCGGTTCAGACCGGCAAGTATGCATGGAAAGTGTCGTAATATGGAGCTTCATGGATCAACCTGGCCATATTATATGATATACATAAATGTAACACTTTATGTTTGGCCTGCGAGGCTATCGACACCATTCCCACAACCACAAGTACCCCTTTGATCATTTTCACTGACAACGCTTCGTCTTTGACATGATTTGGCACACTTCTAATCACTTAAACCCTATAGTTAACTGGGATCCCCCAGGGCTCTATTTTAGGTAAAATAGTATTTCCATCCACACCAAATCGCTTCACCAAATAAATAACTGATCTACAAGCTTTAGGCAGAATCACAACTCTGTTGGATTTGAGCTTTTCTGCCTTTGCCTTTGATAATAAAGTGGGCCTCTTCCTTACTTCCATTAGAGGTGATTCCATTGATTACAAAGGCTCTGCTACATCTAGTGTTGCACAGTGGTTCTCAAGCTTTTTAAATTCAAGAACCCACATAACTCGGAGAGTGTACAAATGGAACAATATGGACCATTGCAGGTCCAGTTGGGTCCATCTGTATACGGTAACGGGTCATTGTTCCGACCGTATTAGTGACTCCAACCCATTACCCTGTAGTGTACACTCTCAGAGTTACACACCCGTAAGGTGCCATTTTGGAACCCCCTCAAGGATCCATGAGGTTACCTGGACATACAGTTGAGACCCACAGGTGTAGCAGAGTGTTTCCGGAGATCCAACATGGACAATACAGCACCCTGACTTTATTTGACCAGAAAAACAACCTCAATTAGTATAATTGGTCATACCCGTGGAAGAAGTAAGATCGATCAAGGCCCGATTTCTTTCCAATATGGCTGCTGTCCACAGAGCCTATTCAATGAATATTAATAAATTAGTGTTTCATACCCCAGGACAAAGAGCTCCCCATATTTGATGGAGGCCGATGAGGAGGACATCTTTTCTTGGTAACATGCCATTGGTGCTTCCTTCAGAGGGAGGGCATGCAGGGCTCTCCGATAGCTAGAAACTCCTGTCGCCTGCTTCAAAGTCTAGTGGTTGTTGCTGTCCTTTATGCCCCACTAAACCTGCACACATCACAAGAACAACACATGTGAGGTTTGATTCCAAAATGAGATATAGCCTACCACTTGCTATGTATACCTCAGTGTACTGTGAATAGAGACAATAGCTAGCGAAATTAACTAAACATTTCACATGGTTTGTGAGCTTGTCAATTTAAATATTTTTAAACATTTAGGACACACACACACACACACACACACACACACACACACACACACACACACACACACACACACACACACACACACACACACACACACACACACACACACACACACACACACACACAGACACAGTGTGTGTGTGTACACATTTAAGAAAATAGTTCACTTCAATGACAAATCACAAGCCCTTACTTACTTGACTATAGTAGGCTATCCAAAAACAGTGGGTCAGAAGAAACTTAACTGATTCTCAGAAGTACATTCGACGGCTCATCAATTCGGTCAAGTCCTCAAGCCTTGATTTATGAACTGAGGTTCAAGATGTGCTATTATTTATACTGTAGTACTGCTGTTCAACCAATCACAGCTCTTTGATCTGCCTGATCAAGAACCATTGTCAATCAGCTTGATCAATAGGGTCGCTCTCACTCTCACTCTCATAATTTGGCATGAGAGAATTTGCCTAAGCAAAGGGGAAACAAAACAATCAAAATAAAGCATTGTAGCTCAAACGAAATGTGTCAAGACTGTGTACATTTTGTGTTACGTTGCAAGTGTAACTTATACAAAACTGTAAATTGTACATTTTGCTATAAAAAAATTTTAGCTTGGGAAGTTGGGCTAAACTTTTGAAACATATAGCATCAATGTTTCAATGTTTTGCAGTCACTACACTTCGTATAGAAACGTGGACAACTTGAACGTGAACACATTTTCCATATATATTTAACGGTGATTGCTCTGTTTGTATACTGTATACAGTATTTCTACATACCGAGATCACTCATTGTGGAGTGTGGACAGTGAAGAAATACAGACAATGAGTATTAGTCCATACTGTACTTCACCCAGCAGATATGGTGGTGTTTTGTCATTTAACTCTCTTTGGGTGAATGTAATCTGTGGAAAGTAGGCTATGTGTCTCTGGTGTCTTGGTACAGTGGGGAAATGGTTAGGAAGCTTATGTATACATATCATTTTAAATAACACAACTCATACCCTTCTTTTGACCCAGAAATATGTGTACTGGAAACAATTGATTTGATGTTTGTTATTCAGGTTTTACATGTCAAAATGTGCCTTCAGTATAACTGTCCGGTATTTTTAAAATGTTGAAATCCACAATAAAAATAAGTGAACACCCATGGCATAAATGTGCTAGGGTTTACAGCAATACTGTAAATAAATGGGCAATATATTGTACCCACAAAATGTAAAAAAAAATCTTAAATCACTATTTGTCCGGATGTTGTGCACATCTGTTTGAAAGCATATTGCATGTTAATCATTAGATAGTTACAGTATATGTGTCATAGCAAAAAGTCTTTGTCAATGTGCAGCTGTGACCAAATCTCTGTAATATTTAATTATTTCACTTTTTCTCCCTTTAGTAATCTTTGGAACAAAAACATGTAATTCAGTGCAAAGCAGTCGACATATACTTATAATGTTATTATGACATTAATATATAAAATGCATAATGAAAAGTAAGGATAGACTGTGCAGCTGAAGCTAGCTAATTTACATAGGCCTGATCCCATCAATCAGTGTAACACTTGTCAATCAGTGCAACAAAGGTTTCATGACAATATAGCTTTGTTATACCTTGTTTTAACTAGTGAACAACATTTACAGTAAGTAAAAAAATAATTTGCAAGCAAATATATGCAATTGTTGTATGTAGGATCATAGGTCAACTATAAGAACCTTAGTCATCAGTCTAAACAGTAGAACATCCAATAAATCAATGTATGTACTGTATAGGTTGCTGGATGGACAGTGTTGTTCACTTACATATCATATGTATGTAACGTAACACAACTCTGTTTACATGTTTCTTTTTCTCTATTTCTCTTATGTAATTGTTGATTGTTTTATTCTGCTTGCTTAGGCAACAGTTTTATCATGCCAATAAAACCCCATTGTATTGAATTGGACAGAGAGAGAGAGATTGAGAGAGAGAGAGAGAGAGAGAGAGATAGCCCATCAATCAAGCTGATTGTCGAGCCCATCAATCAAGCTGATCGTCATGGAAATTTAAATAATTGAATCAGCTGAATAGGTTCTTGATCGGGCAATTTAAATTGAAGAATGGTAAAAGATTGAACAGCAGCATCACATACTATTATAAATAGCACATCAAGAACCTCAGTTCATTCATTGAAGCATGAGGACTTGACCGAAGAGCAAAACATTCTTATTCTACCCCACCTGGAGAGTCTACTAGTCAAGTAAGTATAATGGCTTGGGCTTAATAATGTGTGATTTTGTAGATCTATGTACTTTTACTTTTGTTATAATTTTGATGCCTATATCTTTGTCCTTTTACCCACTATTTAATATTTCTAAATGATATTGCCATTTGCCACTGTACTTGTATTTAAAGGTAGGGCAATTGATATTTTTTGGTTACTGCTATCGAGTGTTTATTCAGCAACAGGACTCTCCCTGTCTCCGGTTCTTTGATAAACAGAAAATACAGTACCAATTTCTAGTGTGTGTGTGCGTGCATGCATGCTTGTATTAACCACATTAAATGTGCCTATCTATTTTGGGCATGTCTTGGAAATGTTCAAACATTTCAGAAATGTTGAAAAATATTTAGACTGAAAAGCTAACAAGCTTCAGGATGTGAAACGTGAGCGTTTAAGATTGGATATTCTCTCTATTCGGCATTCGCTGTACATTGAGGTATATTATACAGAGTCATTTTGGAATGAAACCTCACATACATAGTTGTTCTTGTGATGTGTGCAGGTTACGTAAGTGGGGCATAAAGGACAGCGACAACTACTAGACTAGTGTTGCACTATCCTGCACGGCACTCCCTCTGAAGGATCGAAGCACCAATCAATGGCACTTCATCAAGACTCCTCACCGGCCTCCATCACATATGGGGAGCTCTCTGTCCTAGGGTAAGAAACACTATATTATCTCATATTCATTGAATAGCTATGGGTCTACGGACTGCACCCATATTGGAAAGAAATAGGCCCTCTTCCTTACTTCCTCCCTGGATATGACCAATTATACTTGTGTTTCTGGTCAAACAGTGTCATGGTCCTGATATTGTCCATGTTGGTTCTCTGGAAACACTCTGCTACACCAGTGAGTCTCAAAATGTGTAGGCCTATATCCAGGTACCCTAATGGGTCCTTGAAAAGGTTTCAAATGGCAAGTGTATAAGGGAACCAATTGAAGATGAAATGGTCAATTTTGTTCTATTTGTACACTCAATTTACATTCAATTTCCTTACGCAATAACACGGCTAGTTGTTGTCTCTGTGAGGCCAACGGCACTGATGCCAGGGCAGAACTTCTGCCCAAAATGTTTCACATCTTTTCACATCTGTTACGACACTGTCGAAGATCTGAACCGAAAAGAAAATTGTCACAAGCTTGCTTTATTAACCACAGCGCTCCCACCACTGTTTCATCTCTTCACAGCTACAATAGCCTCCTGCCCAACGGGGACGAGGCCAGGGGAAAAAGCCACTTTGCTTTGTGCAAGAGAGCCACGGCCAACGGTGTGATACCAAGAACTGTACACAACAATCCAGGAAATGATCACTTCTCCCTTAGCCAGGTGACCCCCCCCACCCTCTTCTTTACAACCCCCTTCCTTCATATCACTCATTTTCATAGAAGAGAGATAAATCAAAGAAAACAAACAAATGATCTACATATTTACACTACATAGTACCTGAGAAAAGGTGTGTGCATAGCAACAGATGTATGATGTACATACTATGAACATTGGTTAAGTCATTCATTGTCAGGTTAAATACCTAAATTACCACCCAGCGCCAGGCTTTTTTGTACTTACTTACGTTTTAACTAGTCACAGAATATTCATCTTCACTATGATCGCACCGCGGACCGTTGGTAATGACATAGCCAATTGCTGCACGTTCGCAGAAAGAATCCGCTTGTAAATCCATGTGTTCATTAGTTGGAGCCCATTGAAAATTGAACGATCCAGGAGTTAAACGGTGCATTATAGGTTAGCTAAGAGCACTGTCTAGTGTAAAAACGAAACACAAAAAATACGTAAAAGACATCTTTGGCGGTGTGGTTCCTTTCAAACATAACCACACAATGTGTCATGATGTTGTGATGTGATGTTGTGAGCTTGTAATTATTTTTTATTTCTGGAGAATCTTTCAACTGTTTAGGAAAATAAAATCGAAATATCAATTATTTCTAACAGTGAACTTCTCTGTGTTCCATAGGCGATGCACAGCGTATGCTACACTGTCTCCAAAATCTGCACGGTCGTGGTGGAATACGTTGCTGACAGCAATACGGACATGTTTCAGGTCTGTAGGATTCGTTACGCACACATTATTTTGTGGACTATAATGTATAGATCAGTGATTCACAACCTGTGGGCAGAGAGGGTATTGCAAGTGGGCCCCCAAATAATTCCCAAACCACTAACATTGATCCAAGCGTTCTATTGGTTATATTGATAATATAACCAATAGGTGTGGTGTTATTTTTTTTCATTTGCTGCTTTCTTTCGTTTTAGCGATTTTAGCATTTCTTTGACAGGGGGGGGGGGGGGGGGGGGGCATTCGAACATAGGGCTAAATATGTATTTTTTTTATACAATATTATATCGATTTATTTTTTTATTATTTACTATAGTCCTACCAGGAAATTACATCTGGCCACAACCAATCACAGGATATACTGAATGTGAAGGGGGGTACTATAGGGGGATGCCATCCTGTGTTGGCTGTGTGGCTCAACATGTCAGTTTGACATTCCCAAAATATAGGGACAGTAGGTGAATTATTATTACAGTGTATGTAAACAAGCCGTGTACCCCTTGTGTGTTTGTCTTTAACAGATCGGGCGGTCCATAAAGGGTCCCAATGACTTTGTGGTGACGGACACAGTGCCTGATGCGGCCAACAGCGAGTCAGGCATCTCACGCTTCGCCTGCCGCATCATCTGCCAGAGGAACCCGCCCTACACCGCGCGCATCTGCGCTGCCGGCTTCGACTGCTCAAAGAACATCTTCCTGGGTGTAGGTTATATAACATCAGATCAAATATCTCATGCATAAGTGTCTGTGTGACTGTGCAGGAATTCATAACTTGTTTCATTTATCGACTCAAAATGATTACCTCGAAAATATGCAATCACGGCGTGTTACAATGCGGTGTGTTTTGAGCTTTTTTGAGTGGTGCAACCACTCCAAGGAACAGCAATGACCGTGTTCACCTATGTGTTGGTTCACCCATGTGACTACCTATGTGTTGGTTAATGAGCATCAGTATAATGAGTACCAGTAGGGGCGCTGTTGTGCCTGAAACAGAGAGAGGGATAGTGCTGCACTGTTGCCTGCTAATGAGAGAGAGAGTGAGAGAGAGGTGTGTGGGGGGGGGGAGATGCACCACTCAGTTCACACAGGTGTGATTTTATGCTACAATTGAGAAGGTTTGCTACTTGACTTTACCATAAGTACAAGTTTTTGTACTTTTCTCAAGTAAAAAAATGTAATACAGGACTTTTACTTAGCATAGTATTTTGTGTTATTGCTGCTTTTACTCATGCAAAACATCGGAGGATTCACTGCCTTCCTCTCCCCACAGAAAGCGGCAGTTAATTGGAAGACAAGTGATGGACAGAGGGACGGACTGACCACCAATGGCGTGCTGGTGATGCACCCGCTCCATGGCTTCACTCAGACTCAGGACTACGAGCCTGGCGAGTGGAGTGAGATCTCGGTGTGCGGCAATGCCTACACCCTCCGGGAAACCTGCTCGCCTCAGCAACGGGGGTGGATGGTGAGAACAATTTACAGTATACAAGTTCAGAACAAACGGTGCACGGGCTTATAGTTGGCAGTGTACAACATTCTGCAAAATTAAAGTGTGAAATACGCTATGGAAATCAGAGGTACACAAACTGCCTATTTGGCGAATTAGTGCACCACATTTCTCCCTTTGTTTCATACATAAATACACAATAAAGAACGCACATCCGCGCACATCCACTCACTAATAACCAGGTGCTGGGCTAAGTTCAAAATCCAAAGAAAATAAAGTTTGCAATAAAATCTGCTTTAGTAGAGCATCATGAGAATGAACCAGTGTGCAGACTTTATTCTCAAAGGTGGATCACATAATAACTGTTGCTTGCTCGGATCATTTGTGACTGATGATCATTTGTAACTGATGGAAATGCAATGATTGTTGATTCATGAAACAGGCTTGACTTTGTCTGAACGTAGCCTGTACAACAGCAGCTTACAAATGCACACACGTATAGATTAATCGCGTGACTTGTACGTCCTTGCTGAACTTGGAATGAATTAAGGAGCCGAGCGTGTTGTTTGGTGTTATTCATTTATTTTTAATGTATGTCTTTACGCTCCCTCAAACACATTTGCACAAACACTCAAAGTACCACAACATTGAAATAAGCTATCAAGCGCTTTTGTTTAGTTTTGAACTTTTGATCCTTTTGACAAATTATGCACAGATCTATGTTCATCATAGCATTCTTGTCTACACAAACATCAACCAAATCTGATGTTCTCATGGTTCCATCAGGTGGACAGTGAGTCTCAGGAACTGGTGGATGGCTCGCTGATCGACCTCGGTGGTGTAACCCTCCTGTGGCGCACGGCCGAGGGCCTGGCACGCATGCCCACCACGGAACACCTGGAGGTCCAGCGCCAGGAGATTTATGCCGGGCGACCCTGTTTTGTTTACAAATCCAAAAGTATTGGAGCCGCTTCCGCTCCTCCGCTTCCAAATCGAGAGGCCTTTCTGATGCAGATCCTGGAGGCAAGGATGTCAGATTTAAATAATGTACCGGTAAGATGTTGTTTTATTGACATTGAGTCAATTCTTGCATTTCATACACATTCTGACTATAAATCAGTTCTGACAAAAAGTGTCATATATGAAACCAAGCCATTCTGTTTAGTGTTGATTACACATCAGATACACCAGGCAATAACATACTCGAAAGCCCAAACCACACCAATGATTTGCCATGCAACTCTGTGAAACATGCAACTTGCGACAGAATGGTGCTTTAACTGGTCATACCACACACAAGTGCCGAGCTGCGACAAGCTCCAACGAATATCTGTTTCCACAGCAGTGGCCCAACAGCCACAGCCCTGATAAAGTACACAGCAAAAATCCAGTAATTTACAGTAACTCTGATATTGTAAAGAGTGAGCCATCAAGTTATACAATTTAACAAATAACTTGTGAACAAAATGCATCTGTACATGGTTGTGTAATCCGTATAGTCTACACTGGATTTAATTAGTAGAAGAAAAGAAGTGTAGGGCAATTAGTGCCAAATGAATAGGAGCTACAGAAACAGCCAACATTATTTGTAATCCACCTCTGACCTCTGAGCCCATATCCATGCACTCTGTGAAAAAACATCACTGAAATGTATTTTGGAAAAATAACTGTGTGTGTGTGTGTGTGTGTGTGTGCGTGCGTGTGTGTGTGTGTGTGTGTGTGTGTGTGTGTGTGTGTGTGTGTGTGTGTGTGCGCATGCGTGTGTGCGTGTCCCTCCCAGATCATAAATTTGGATGTCAAGCCTGCGATGTCTACGTTCATGCTGAAGTTCAAAACGAGGCGTGATGCTATTGACCCACGTAATGAACCCATTCTATTTGGTTACATTTGTATACTCTCTTGAGTTACAAATGGATAAATTAACACTGATATTGTTGCTGTGTAGCACAGAGGACTATTTCTCAATCTCTTCAATCTCCTTTTCTTTAGATGGTTCAGATGTGGAAGATGACGATCTTCCACAGGACGATTCTTGGCTTGCTTGACAATATCATCACACAATTCTGGAGGCAAATTTCCGGTGATAAAATGGCCACCAACGTAATCAAAATTCAACCAAAGAACAAGATTCCTATACAGGATCTCCTCAATGGTCAACAAAAACACCTTGAAGACCCTAACAGAAGCCCTTGTACTAAGGTTTCTTCAAAACTGGTCAGGCTACTACTTGGCCTCACTCCCCGGACCCACCTCACCCCTGCCCACTTTGACAGGCTGGAATGGCTTAGGGTTGACGACAGAGTGCAGCATCTTGCAATGGTTCTGGTCCACAAGATTCGTTACACCACCAAGATACCCATGTACCTAATAAATACTTCCTTAATGTCAACAAAGTCACCCACAACACCAGAGGGAGTTCAACAAACCATGTGGAACCCAGAATCGGCACTAACAAGGGACTAAATGAATCAAATGTGGAACACCCTACCAACAGTCATTAAGACATGCAAATCCCTTGACTCCTGTCTCCTTCAAAACCACTCTCAAAGGACACCTACGGACGGTTGCAATTTGAAACTGGCCCCATTTCCCCTCACTGTTTATGTGTTTTCCCCCTTTTTACCTCCTCTTATGATGCTTTCCTGTTTTTGGCTATAGAAGTGTATAATTGTACATCTCTAAATGTTCTGATGAATTGAAGATGGTGGACCCTGTTGTAAACAAGTGGAATGCTTTATGATGTCGTCCCACAGTCAACCGTTTTTGTATGGAGTTGTGCTTGAAATGTACTGTAATTCTGCAAACTGTTAATAAAAACTTCAATCAATTAATCAATCAATCAATCAATGAGGAAGATGATAATTGACGACTGGGACTGACCTCCCTTCAACTGAATAATCACTATTACAGTTCTGTTAGACAATGCTCCTGGCCCCGTGTGAGTACAGCCTTTTTAACAAACGGTACAAGAAAAGCCTTTACGACAAACGGTACAAGAAAGGGGCTTTTCACCTGTATGAGTCATCATGTGTTTTCTTAGATAACTTGTAACAGCAAAGCCTGTACCACAAACGGTACAAGAAAAGGGCTTTTCACCTGGATGAGTCCTCATGTGTATTTTTAGCTTATTTGTTTCAACACAACCTTTACCACTACGAGTCATCGTCTGTACATTTCACAGCAAAGCCTTTACCACAAACTGTACAAGCAAAGGGATTTGGCCTGTATGAACCCTCATGTGTGTTTTTAGTCCCTCATTAAACACTTTGCCACAATCAGTACAACTAAAACCTTTCTGCCCTGTGTGACTCTTCATGGAGTGAGTTTGTTTCAATGATTTTAGGTCCCATGGGCCTGAGCCTCCCACATTTTGTGTTTTGTGATTTCAGTGTGTTTAAAGCTGACTGATCTCCCCTAGTCTCCTCCCACTCATCACTGTCTTCATTGTCAGATTCAGAACAGTGTGAAGAGAGGAGCTGGATCACTAGTTGGTTGTGATGTTCCTCAGTTCAGGTGCTGGCTACAGGCTCTGTCTCTCTGTTTGCATAATCATCTTCACTATTCACTGCTTGTAATGTCAACGTTGACCCTCTTCTTGTCTTTGAAGTAGCTCCTCTTGTCCCTCTTTAATCTGTGGAGGTTGTGGTTCCTCCTGCACCAGACTGGACCTCCACTCCTCTTCAGGTGTAACCTCCTATTTACACACACACAGGGACGTGCAGAAAGTCTAGGAAAACATCACATCCGTGTGAAGTGAGGGGCGCTCTTATCATCATGTCGATTTGCTTTCATTGCTTCCATTCATTGTCAATGGGAATTGACAATTGTGTAGGACAAAAATACTGATTTGCTCGTCCACATATGACGTAAATTCTCCATTGTCAATGGCATTTAAAATCTACACTATAGCTAAATATAGGAACAAAGAGACTATAAAACGTTTGAATCTTGTACTTTAAAGTAGTAGCTGGAAAAAGTATCAACATATTATTCTTTGCCAGGGGTGGATTGGCCACAGGACGTACCAGGCATATATGCCTGGTCGGCCGGTCTGGGCCAAATGTTAAATTAGTTGTCTGTTGGTTGTGTATAATTTTGTCACATTCTGTCTCTCCCTCAGTCTGTGACTCCACACTGGCCACTCCCATATCCCATTCCAGCACACCCAGTTCACCCAGTTCCATTTACACACCTGTCTTCAACTACCTCATCAGCCCAGCAGTGAACACTTCTCCAATCAACCTGCTCACTATATAACTGGACTCAGTACAAACACTCATTGTCAGTTCATAACATGTTGTCATTGATGTCCTGCCTGTTCCATGCGTTGACTTTCATGTCATTCTTGATTGCCTGATTCCTACCTGCATCTACCGTGTAAGATCTGCTTAATCTTTATTAAATACTTTATATCTTTATATCTCTTGTTTGTTGTGACTTTGCACTGGGTTCAACTCTCTGTCTGCATCCTTGACAAATTTATGTTGTACTGTAAATGTGGCGGTGTTAAGGGCTTGTATTTCAAGTATTTGTATGGGCCTCGAGTCCTCGACCCGAAAAGCCCAAGTCCAAGTCCAAACCAATACTGTGGCCCACCACAGTATTGGTTGTGGTGGGCCAGCCTGGGCCAAATTCCGCAAAAATGTCCGCGCCAAATTGTTGTCGCAGTCCAGCCCTGCTCTTTGCCCACATTTTCCAAAATGGAAATTTGATGGTGTGCTGTAAATCGTGCCTGAGGAAAAGACAGCTGAAGTGGCCGGCGGCCAGTAGCCTGGTTAATAAACCAGACTAATATCGCACGGATCCGCGGGATATTAGTCTGGGGAGGCTCAGCTTGGATTTCATTTCCAGGGAAACATTTTCTCTTTGACGCAATTGGTCAGAGCTACTGTCAGTCAAAGGTCTCAAGCATTGAACGTCACTGTACCAAAGCCCGCCCATATTGCATACCGTGTCCCTATTGGGCGCACACGTTCTCGTGTGTAGAAAATGGGCGTACAATTGAGCCTCTCCAGACCGAAATCCGCCGGTAGGCAATTTTTTTTTGCCAACGGCTGATTCGGTCTGGTTTATTAACCAGGCTAGGCGGCCAGGGCTGTGTTTTCAGCAGTGTTGCAGGCAAAGACTAGCTCCGGCTTGCTAACTGACATCCCACTTCGAGGCTTTCTGCTGTATATGTCTACCTCTGAGTAGTATGTGTGCAGGGTGTGCAGGTTTCATTTATTTTCATTACTGAAACATTGATCAATAGCCAGACACAAGGTTGATGTGACATCATTGTAGTACATATGGACCAACAGACAATCAGATTGTTGGTGACAATTAAAATATGAAGCACTAATGACTAATGAGATTGCTGATTGTTTTATTGGAATATGAACCAATAGGCAGACAGATCTTCGATGACATGGTTCATTTTGGGTCGGCAGAGTTTACAACATGTCTAAGACAGTAATGAATGTCACCCAATCAAAAGAAAATGGCACATGAGGACCAATCGACCAATAGGCTCTATGCACACAGAATAACTTCCTACTTCCGGGCCGCTCCCCTACTTCCTTCACAGGTGTTACCAATGATACTATTTAAGGCTCTGTTCCATTTATAGTGTGCAGTGTTTAATTCTCAAACTCTTTATCAAGGACCCCCATAAATGAGAGCTAGTGTACAAATGTGTACAAATGTGTACACTCTCAGAGTTACACAGCCGTACAGGGCCATTTGGAACCACTCAAGGACACTTTGAGACCCACTGGTGTAGAGTGTTTCCAGTGAGCCAACACGCACAATACCAGCACCCTGACCCTGTTTGACCAGAGTGGAACAGAGCCTTAACACCTGTGAAGGAAGTAGGGATGTCCCGAGTTCTTTCCAAAATGACGTGTATGCATATAGCCTATAGTTTATAGGCTCCACAACAAACTCTCCCTATGCTGGTCTCAACTGGTCATGTGATCAGGCCATAATCGGGGCTAGATTATAGATAACAGAATGGCCTTTTTTTGTTGACACATCCAATTATTTAATGCATGTCATCATATTATATAAAAAGGCTTCCAAATGTTCTATAAGCGGCTCTACAAGCTCCCAACGTCACAAACACTATCATGGAATTCAGGGCCGTAACTAGCATGACGCAGACAATGCAATTGCGTTGGGGCCCAGAGGCATTCAGGGCCCACGTACGGCCACCACCCGTGCCATTGGTAAAATACAATTATAAATACATACGAGATCTAGATCTCTCCAACATTGGGATAGACATTGGACACAAACAAACGCTCTCTCTTCCATTAATGCTTACACTCAACTCAGGATGTGATCTGAAAAGTCAAACCTATGGAGGAGTCAGGAGTGTATGTAATCTGATACTAGTGGAAGTGATCATCATGTAATCTGATACTAGGAGGAGTGGTCTAACATTGTGGACATGGATTTCAACTTGAAGGTAAGGGGTGAATCCCTAAACTAGTCAGTGCAATATATCATAGCTAGGAGACGATGTCAACAGTGTGTTGTAGGTACAGTTCAATGTATTTCACAGGCAAAAAAACAGGACATTTACAGCAGTTGTTCTCCACCTTTTCAGACCGTGACCCCCCTGAACTGGACCCCCCAATAAAATAAAATAAAATAAAATAAAATAAAATAAAATAAAATAAAATAAAATAAAATAAAATAAAATAAAATAAAATAAAATAAAATACAGATAAATATTGTGAAAATAGCTGATCTACATTTACAACTTGTGCATCTTTCTTGTATTACTTTTGACCTGTGTTTATAGTAGGCCTATAGTACTGTAGTTTGTTGATTACTTTTGATGCAGTTAAAAGTCCCGAAATTGTCACTACACTGTCAGCTGGGGACCCCCCCAACAATCATGTGGGAAGCCCTGGGGGTCCCGACCCACAGGTTGAGAAGCACTGTTTTACAGAACGCTCAGGGTGTGCCTCTAGTGCTTGGTGTTCAGGCTAAGGGCCGATTCATACCGCTGTTTCGGCGCTGTAGTGCCGAAATGATTTTGTCTCGTCAGAAATTTTCAGTAGCACCGAAGAGCCGACTTTAGGACGGTCCCCCCCCCCCCCCCCCGAACCTCAAATGACGTCAAATTGTAGGCTCTACAGCGCCGAACCGACTTTTATTCGGCTCTAAAATAGGAGTATGAATCGGCCCTAAATCTCAGTTAACATTAATAATAATAATAATAACTTGGATTTATATAGCGCCTTTCAAGAAACCCAAGGACGCTTAAAACAAAACTTAACACAAACTTGTTGACATTGACAGCTAGATCTAATAACTCAGAAACACAGTACATTCATATAGAAATAAATCAACAAATGCAACAGTTCAAGAAATGAATGAATGAAAAAACTATAAATAAATAAATAAATAAATAAATAACTGTTATAATGTACAGTTGTTATTGTTCCTGATAAGAGAGCTGAGAAGTCATGATGTAAGTAAGCTGGAATCTATCTTGGTGTATATTCTCTTATATTATATTTTGTTTCTGTGGAACAAATGTATGCATAATACAAACAAAAATAATACTAAATGAGTTAATGTAAAGCTACTTTACGGATGTTTTTAGGGTGGTAAGATATTTGTACATGTCCATGTATTTATTTATCAGAGATGGATTTTTTTTCCTTTAACCCATTCTGAACGGGCACCCATTTTGGTGTTAGCATCATGTCGTGCTTTACCTATTGAAAAATAGCAGATCTACAAGCTCATATCGCGCCACCGAGTGGCGCGATACGAGCTTGTAGGTCTGCTATTTTTGAAAAATCGAAGAACGACTGACATTTTTAGAATCTGATCTCAGGTCAGAATGGGTTAATCAGACCAGTGTGTGTCCAGTGGAAAACCTCGTATGAATCTGATCTCAGGTCAGAATGGGTTAAACCACACATTGGACGTGCTCTGCTTGCGCATGTAATGATGATTGACATATGGTCCCGCTTGATACGTTGTCCAATATACAACAGGACATGCAGGAGGAGCAGGTGACTATAGGTAGAGATGTGAGTTTTGTATAATGTTGCTATCAGGCCAACCTGCTCCATTCCTCCGGACCAGCATCAAATGCATACACTGACACGAAAACGCGTATTCAGGGCGGAGTCACCACCCCCAGGGTAAGTTGTGATTTGCTCTCGTTCACTGCAATGCAATTTGCGGCATTTCCAAAACAATATTGCGCAGAGTAGCGATTATCAAACGTATTTGCAATGCCATACGTTGAAAGATCTGTTGCCCGTGGACAAGGCACGTTACCTCCGCAAGTTAGATATTATCGGCATAGATGTTTGTCCGTATGTGATTAAGGATTGGAAAAAGTTGCATTGGCAGCCATAGAAAATTCTGCCCAGGGTAAAAAACCGATGTGACATTTTTGGGCGTTCCTGTCTTGTTTCGTGTCAGTGTATGCCTCCTTTCATGGAGGCGGGACTAAGTAACAAGTGGAAGTTACAGAGTATTGCAATGTGGCAAATGACTTTTCAGCTCTCTTATTATTATTATTAGGATTATTATTATTACATAAATAAAAAAAGACAGACAGGTGAATATTGCCGGTTCTGTTTTCTGTGTGCGTATGTGTGTGTGTGTGTGTGTGTGCGTGCGCGCGCGTTTTGCACATTTGTGAGAGACATGAGAATATATGTCTCTGTCTATATATATGCATACAATATATGTATAGGCTACACAGATATGTACTGTATGTATTCATGTGTGTCCATGCATGCATGTGTATACTATGCAGTCTGTGTGTGTGTGTGTGTGTGTGTGTGTGTGTGTGTGTGTGTGTGTGTGTGTGTGTGTGTGTGTGTGTGTGTGTGTGTGTGTGTGTGTGTGTGTGTGTGTGTGTGTGTGTGTGTGTGCGTGCGCGTGCGTAAGTGTGTGCGTCTGTGTTTGTGCTTGTCCATCCATTGGGTGGATATAGACAGTCTTTACTGTCTCCTGGGTGTGAACTACATCCAGTGCACCAGTGTCACTCCTGAAACAAAGACAGCAGAAGATTAGAATGTATGGATGGATGGACAGACAGACAGACAGACAGACAGACAGACAGACAGACAGACAGACAGACAGACAGACAGACAGACAGACAGACAGACAGACAGACAGACAGACAGACAGACAGACAGACAGAGGCAGGTTCGATTCAAGGCCTCAGCAATGCATAAAGGTGTTCCTGATAATGAGTAAGGCCCACGCATACTCCAGTTTTAGATGATACTCACCTTTTTGGTGTTTAGTAAAAACAGAGATAATATGTGCTGGGGTGAGCAGTGAGTCGCCTATTACCGCGGCATGACGTCATGTTGTAGTCTTCCCAACACAGGATATCACCTAAAACTGGAGTGTGCATGAGACTCTCTGAGGCACTGCCCCCTGTTACTTAGAATGGGTTAATCAAGCAATAATAAGCCACAAGAGGTTGCAGTTTACCTTTTATTTTGTAATGTTACTACTAAACGGAAACCAGACAATCAGAATCAAGGAATGGGACTATAGCCATTTCAGAAAGAAGAGAAAAGAAAGAAAGAAAGAAAGAAAGAAAGAAAAAGTACCTGGTCATGGTCAGTAGTTTCTCCAGTTATAACTATTCTCTTCTCAATCCTCGTGGCTGAAATCCCTCCTTTCACCACCTGAGGACATATTGATGATGATTCATGCCATAGGCGTAGATTACACACCACAAAATGTCTGTGTGTGTGTGTGTGTGTGTGTGTGTGTGTGTGTGTGCGTGAACTAGTGAGTGTGTGTGTGTGTGTGTGTGCGTGGTCCATGCGTGCATTGGCTAAATTCTGTTCATTGTCTGTGATAATTGGGAGTCGCCATATATGGATGAGGTGATGCTTCCTGTATCGGTGATCTGTATCCTGAAAATCGTGTTGCTGAGTTTGTGCATCTACTTTTGTTTTTGTTCAAGAATTTCTTGTAAATGTGAACTCGACTAAATAA
This sequence comes from Protomyctophum parallelum, assembly GCF_964188405.1. Taxonomy (NCBI): domain Eukaryota; kingdom Metazoa; phylum Chordata; class Actinopteri; order Myctophiformes; family Myctophidae; genus Protomyctophum; species Protomyctophum parallelum. The sequence goes on along the minus strand of NC_139715.1, from coordinate 27,036,704 downwards.
ATATGTTTTCTCACCCGTGGAGCTTCAAAAGCCTTCACCAGGGCTGCAACATCCTAGTGGAAAAAACATTGAGGAAAAAAGACAGAAAGAAACAATAAGCCCCTACGTTTAAAACACACATGCGCGTATGCATACATACACACAGACACATGTGATGACTTGATCATGTAACTGACTTAGAGTGTACAAATGGAACCAAAATGGACACTCTCAGATTCATCTGGTCTTTGAAATGTTTGAGAACCACTGTACACTAAATGGAACAGAGTCTTCATTAGTATCATCAGTAACACCTGTGAAGGTAGTATGGAAGGGGCTAATATGGTATCTTCCTCAGATTCGGGTTCTAGTTGGAAACGCCCCCCAGCCAAATGGTGCGCTGTGACTGGCCAGTCGCTGTGATTGACAGCCTACACCTAAACCTAACCCTAACCCTAACCTCAGTAAAACTATACCTAAACCTAACCCTAACCCTAACCTTAACCTCAGTAAAACTATACCTAAACCTAACCTCAGTAAACTATACCTAAACCTTACCTCAGTAAAACTAACGCAGTGGCTGGGGGGAGTTTCCAAGAACCCGAATCCGAGGAAGATACCATATTAGCATAGAAGGGGCCTGGAAGGAGGAAGGGTTATTCTGTGTGCATAGAGCCTATAGAGCGTCGCAGTCCCGCCCCCTTTCATGACGACGCCAGGCCCAGGAAATGAATCTCAATGCATTTTTCCCATAGACATTAAAAAAAAAAGACCTTTTAAGCGTCGTTAATATTTTGGACCAAACTAATAATTACAAAGGAGAAAAACAACAAAAAAAGTGTTAAAACCGGCAGTTTCTTTCTACTTTCTAATTCTTTGTTTGGCCCTAAAAATTGTATTTGTTGTCATGATTTGTCACGACAAGAGTTGGCTTTGCCCGCGGCGTAAACGTCTTGAAATAAATACTTTCTGAAAAGTCTATGAGGAAAATGAACGGGGATTTCTTTTCCGGGTCTCTCGAGGGGGCGGGACTGCGACACTCTATTCAGTATTTAAGTCCGACGTCATTTTGTAGTGCTACGTTACGTCCGGGTCCAAGTGGCACCAGCTCCCGTCCGCATCTCATTGTAAATAGAATATCTAAACGCGTGAATCTTTTTACAATGACGTTATTTTTCAGAAAGGAAGCCATTGAGGGGTAAAATGGGTCTTAATGCTTCCAACTCGAGTAGAATTATTAATGTTTTGTACAAGTGTCCATGACAACAAAACTATATGATGTGGAGACAATAAAGACTATTATTATCATTATTATTGGGGGGGCATATTTAGAATTTGTGCAGGCTTGAGTATGTTGAATCTAGTTTGCATTAATGAGGAATTTAGTTGACACAATAAAATAAAATGGCAATAGTATTCCATGTGGGGCAGACGGCCTGTCACAGCCAGATTTGGGAGAGCAGCAGCTTTGGAAAGCGGTAAAATGAGACTTTCGTGGTTGTTTTCGTCTCAGATTTAGTCCGACGGAGCGTCACAGTATAACTCTATGGGGACACAAAAGCGACACAGAAGTAGGACCCGGAAGTATCTCAGGAGGGGCGCTCACGTCACGGCTAAAATACTGAATAGGGGAACCCTGGCGTAAGCACACAGGTCGTGAGGGGCGGGGTATTTCTAGTGGCCCAGATATCCAGTGTGTACCTTATGCTCGTCCACCATTGGCTGGTTCTGGAAATGCGACTCTGTCGTTGTGACAACGGAATCAACACTCTCCGATGTCTGAAACAGGAAGCAAAGAAAGCACAACTTGAAAGTCATAGTAGTGTTTTAGCTATAGGGTCCGATTATTTTGGGAAGCAACGGTTTAAGAAATGTCACATAATATTACACAACTTTCCACATTTTGCAACTTTACCCCTTATCCCTAAACTTATTAGCATTTTTTTTTTACAATTTTAAAACATTTTAAAATAGTTCAACTAGCCAATCTACATCGACACGTTCTGAGTTGTAGATCAGCTATTTGAACTTGTTTTAAATAGTCAAAAATGGTAAATAGTTTAGGAATAAGGGCTAAGTTACTGAGAGGCAGGCCAGCCAGCGTACCAACAGTTTGTATGGATACAGACAGACAGACAGACAGACAGACAGACAGACAGACAGACCTGTATATGGCTGTCTTGATGTTCTGTAGAAGTGCACCCTCTTGATGCCGACTGGAGCAGAGCAGTCAATTTTGGAGACATGTCATCGAATGTCGGCTTGGGCTACATACACATAAATACAAATACACATATAAATATACAGAAATACACAAATATACACACACACACACACACACACACACACAAACGGTGGTGCAGACAGACAGCTGTAGCCATGCAGGGGGGTGACGCTAAAGAGACATGAGGTGGCTGTGAGTGTAGTTTACTTGAACCAGAAAGTGGTCAAACATAGCAGTTTCAAATGCTGAGCCCATTGTTATTTTAACAACCTTTTCATGGTCTTTAAAAATGTTTTAATATGCTGTACAATGTACAGTATAACACATTTGTAAACAAAAGTATGCTCACATTAATAAAACTCCATGTACAGTACAGTGCACATGGAGTTTCATTAATGTGAGTTCACTTCGGTTTATGAATGTGTTATCACTGAAATTATGAACTGGAATGGAAGCATAAACTCTCAGAACCTGAGACTTAATCGAGCCTCAAATTGAGCATGAAACCCGCATCTTAACCTAGCATCTGTTGAAACAACATGCTATAAATAAACATAAACTGATATTCATCCAACACCATCTGCAAAAGATGATTAGAGTCCTCTGATTGGTCCAGGGCTGAGTGTGTGTGTGTGTGTGTGTGTGTGTGTGTGTATGTGTGTGTGTGTGAAAACTTTTGACAGAGTTTGTACAAATATTTTAAATTTATACAACCCTGTGCAAGTCCCAAACTTCCATGTCACTTTTGCGTGGAATCCTATGTTCACACCTAGTTCAGACAGCAGCGAGCTTCTGATGGTCTCGCCACAAACCTCAGTGAAAGAGTCAAACTTTCCTCAACTTGTCCTTCCATGTTTTCTTTTTTGCTCGAACAAAGCCACTTTCTCTGAGCTTGGAAGCAGCTAATACCATGTCATGGTGTCATTGGTGTGTGAACTAGGTGTCAGTGGCGTAAATATCGACGGTGCAAATGGTGCAGCTGCGCCGGGGCCCAGGGGGCACCAAAATGAGCCAAGTCCCTCCCCGCCCAGTCTAGCATTGAATAATAGTAAATATTATGTTGCACCAACATTAGGAAAAATCAAACGGCTAAAGTAGCCGATCTACATGTTGAAACGCGTTCCTCCGTCAGTCTCATGTGTCACTGTTTGAGTTTGGTGGGGCTAAACTAAATATTTGCACCGGGGCCTATCACCATGATGTTGCGCTACTGGTTAGTGTCCTGAGAGAAACCTAACAAACCATCCTTTCATTTTCGTTGGAGTTGGGTCAATGATAGAAGTGGCTAGCGAATGGCATTCCAGTCCCTTTCGTTAGTGTTAAGAAAATGAAAGAAGAGGTTAGTGAGGTAGTGCAGGTTAGCATTGCTAACAAGCACATTTCTGTTTTGTTAGTGGCAGTATCAGAAGTGCTTCTAACCAACAGGCTTCCATTCCCGTCGGCCATTTTGGTTTCAGTGTAGAAGGCTCAGAATGGCACAGCAGCGAAGGCAGGGGGAGTCAAAATAAATCAGAGGCAGCTCACGCGCAAGCGTGCACACGCACACACTATGTGCGGGGATGTCGGCAGACATCCTCAGGCTTGTAAGCGGAGCGTTTGCTTGGTTTCCATGCCAACATTTAATCAACCAATCAGCTTGCTGGATCAGCATACCACACTGGCCAGGGATGGAGACGTCCTTCCGCTCAGTTGACCCGGGGAAACAGGAGAGAGGAGGGGCGGGCCGGCGTTCGTCAGGAGGTCATCGGCTCTCAACAGAATCAGTCGACTGTGGTGAGCGTCGATGACATCACCGCTGATGTTGTAATCACTGGCCGCCGCCGGGCCAGAGATGAGCTGAAGCTGACTTCCTGCCGTCCACATTGTGGTACTGCTAGCAGGAGCGGTAGTAGTGCTAGCTATAGCGGCGATACTAGCCATAGTAGCAGTACTAACTGTAGTAGTAGTAGTACTATCTGCAGTGGTACTCGCTGTGCTTGTCGTTGTACTGGGAGGCCAGGCGTTGCTAGGAGACAGCGGAGAGCTGGGCGTCATCACCTCGCAGATGGTAACTAATGGCAGTCCCGCGCTGATGACATCATTGATGACGTCATCTGCCAGGGTCACAGAGACGACCATGCCCGCCGGCATCTCCTCTGCGGCCATTTTGTCAACACTCGTCAGGGTGACGTCGGCGTCCTGAGATGTCATGGTGACCACCCTTCCGGAAAGCGTGTCATAGCTCCGTCCCAGTTTGTAGCTCTTCTCTCTGATTGGCTGAGGACTGGTGCCGCCGTAACGCGACTGGCTGTCTGGCTGAGGAGGGGCGTGGCTAACTAACAGCCAGGCATCCTGCAGCACAGACAGAATGTATATATACTGTATACCACTATAATCATTATTTATTTATTATAACTAGAAAATACTGTTCCTGAAGAGACAGTGTGGGCTCGCTTGTTGGTAGCAGGTGGCATGGACCCGTTTTTAAAGATTAAGCCAATGAGGAGGTCGATTAGAACTGCAGTTGTCATAAATGGCCTAGAAGGTGTTGCTATGTCCACGCCTGCTGGTTGCAGAAGGATTAACACTCCATTCAAGTGAATGGGTATTTGAGTAGACTTTATTTGACCAGACTTTTGCTTTCATTAACTAGTGAACATTTTCATGAATACTACTATGCTTTCAGTCGTTGGTTAAAAGTCTATAAACATGATAATGCATTTCACGAAAGTATTATTATTATACGTATATATCGTAGGATAGAATATAGAATAGATTGCAATAGAAGTTGAATATTTACATTTGATTGACAGCCTACCGCAGCTGGTATGCTGTCCAATGGGAGGGGCTGAGTCTCAAGATCTGATGTCGTTGGCTGTTCAGAAAGACACAGAGAACATAAACCAATACAGTGCAGTGGCAGTGGAAGAAATACTTCAACTGGCTGTAGATATACTCTATTACAAGTCAAAGTACTGCACACAAGTGGTGATTTTTATTAAATGAAAAAGTATGTTTGAAAATGTCCAATCCAGTCTACCAATGATGTCACCGGTAGGGAGGTTTCTAAACTGTCCACAGCCCTGCTCTGAGACACAGAGTGAGAAAACGGAAAAGGTACCACAGAATAATGATGAACAGTATAGTGAGGATCTATGAAGATAGGATGAAAAAGGCGTATAGTGCTCCTTTGAGTAAAGTACTTGAGTAAAAGTACGTAGTTACCTCCTGAGGTTCCAGAGGCTCTATCATGGGCGTGAAAACAGGAGAGCAGGACATTCGTATATCCCACTCCGTCATCCCTCCTCGCACTCCTCCTGCAATTACAATGACAATTTATTAATTCATTGATTAAGTACGTCATTATCTATCTATCTATCTATCTATCTATCTATCTATCTATCTATCTATCTATCTATCTATCTATCTATCTATCTATCTATCTATCTATCTATCTATCTATCTCTTTTTTGACCTTCGTTCTAGCACAGGGGTTCTCAACATTTTTGGCTGGGGACCCCCGGAAAAGGTTTCAGGGCAAATCACAGCACGGAGACAGCCCTGATAAAAAATAAAAAAATACCTCAGAAACACACACACACACACACACACACACACACACACACACACACACACACACACACACACACACACCTACGCCCTCCAGGAAGTTGCGGCGCAAAGCGTAGATGGAGCTGTCAACCTCCACAGCTATAACCTCCGCTTCCTCGGTAGCTCCGCCTGCTTCCTGTTCCTGAAATCAAATGGATACATGAGTTATTTTTAACTAATTAACATAATATCCACTGATTCACTCACTAACACCTGAATTATTTAAAGATGTAGTTCTGTGATTTTTTTCAACATTGGAGCGCCTCACTGGCCCCTTGGTATTCACCTGTTTCCTATAGGCTGTGTGTGTTCCACTTCCTGTCGATTTGATCCAATGAAATCCAATGAAACTGGTCAGATGACCAATGATATCCAGTGAAATCGACAGGAAGTGGAACACACACAGCCTAGGAGAAAGGTGAATAGACGCCTGACAAAGCCGGATGCACCACGGTGGATGGGACTTTACCTCTGCGCCACCTGAGCACCTCAAAACGAAACATTTATTGCATAGCAACTAAAGCACAACTTTTGTACAAGCTCGCAATGCTTCGCATCTCGACACGTTTTGAATTTGTAGATTGGCTATTTTCAAATAGCCCAGCATTAACCCATTCTGACCTGAGATCAGATTCTAAAAAATTCTATTACATCCTGACAGTTTCATTATTAACCCATTCTGACCTTAACCTGACGCTGCCAGATCCAAAAAGCTTGCTACACAAATTTGTTTCACAGCATATGTTGGGAAACATGGTTACCCAATACCGCCCTCATCTGGCAGAGTCAGGTTATTCTGACCTGAGATCAGATTCTAAAAGTGTCTTCGATTTTTCAAAAATAGCAGACCTACAAGCTCGTATCGCGCCACTCGGTGGCGCGATATGAGCTTGTAGATCTGCTATTTTTCAATAGCTAAAGCACAACGTAATGCTAACACCAAAATGGGTTCCCGTCTAAAATGGGTTAAAGTGGTTAAACTGATTTTGCTATAGCTAATTTGAACCAACTAACCCCCTCAAGGAGTCAAGGACGTCCCTCTGTGTGTCTCCGGACCCTACTTTGAGAACCACCCAAACTAGTTACCTGTGGGCCAAATGTCTGTGTGTTTTATTTAGTAAGAGTCACCACTTGATCCCTTAAATTGCATCCCTATTCTGAGGGTGTCACATTCCGTGACATGTTTTGGATTTTCATGTGTTTTCCTTGGTTTTTAGTTAGTTAGTGTTTTAACTAATTGTTTTACTGTGATTTTGTAGTATTGTATTGCCCTTGATTCCTTGTTGCAGTTTCAGTTTTGCTTTACACTGTGTACCTTTATTTTGTAGTCTTGTTTTGTAGCCTTCCTGTCTGCCCCTGTAGTTCTGTTCCTGTCTTGTCTCACTAGTTCTGTGATTGCCCATGTTTCCACCTGTGTCCCCTTAGTTCCCCAGCCTATCCCAGTCGTTGATTATCATATTATCAGTGGAGTTCACCTGTGTCTACTTATCTCTTGTCTATTTATATGCCCTTGTGGTTTTGGTTCTCTGTTGAGTCGTTGTTTGTAGTCACTGTTCAGTCTTGTTTTTGAATCCTAGTGTATTCCTATTTCCTAGTGTTTCATCGTGCCTGTTTCCCTGCGTTGTTAATAAAACCTGGATCTTGTGAATCCTGCCTCTGCTTCTACTGTCTGCACTTGGGTCCTAGACTACTACTACTACTACTCCTAGACTACACCTTCTCTTCCCTGCACCGTGACAGAGGGAAACATTAGCTAAACATGGCCAATCTATAAGATCACAATGTGATGCAGCTTTCCGATCTTGAATGAAGACCCCGGAACTAGAAATCCATGCATTAAACTAGACTTACCTGTGTCTTCAAGTCTGAGTCTTCATCAGACTGGTAGACAGACAGACAGGCAGGCACGCCGCACGCATGCACACGCGCGCGTGCACGCACACACACACACACACACACACACACACACACACACACACACACACACACACACAATTATTTGGTAAAATTCGTAGTAATAATGTACATGATGGATAGGCTATCAAATATTAATAATTGATAAATAATAATATTTCTTTTACCTCTGACAGATCTATAGCTGTATCTGTGAGCTCAGTCTGACAGACAGACAGACAGACAGACAGACAGACAGACAGACAGAAAGACACAGGCAGATTAGAACAAAGTGCACACATTGGTCTGTCTGGAAGTGTGTGTGTGTGTGTGTGTGTGTGTGTGTGTGTGTGTGTGTGTGTGTGTGTGTGTGTGTGTGTGTGTGTGTGTGTGTGTGTGTGTGTGTGTGTGTGTGTGTGTGTGTGTGTGTGTGTGTGTGTGTGTGTGCGTGCGTGCGTGCGTGTGTACCTTGGTGTCATGCTGGACTGGCGAGGGGGGGCTGTGCTGTGAGATCTCCAGAGCTCTCCTCTCCTCCTCCTCTCTCTCTCTCTCTCTTTCTCTCTCTTCCTCTCTCTCTTTCTCTCTCTCTTCCTCTCTCTCTTTCTCTCTCTCCTTCTCTCTCTCCTTCTCTCTCTGCTTTTCTCTCTGCTTTTCTCTCGCTTTCTCTCTCAGCTTCTTCTGTCTCTCCTCCTCTTCCCCCTCGTCCTTCTCTTTGTCTCTCAGTCTGTCCCTCTCGTCCCGCTCCGCCGTCAGAATCAGCAGCTCCTCATCTGACACACAAACAGACAAGTTCCATAAGTGGCCCATAGAGCTGTGGCTTCTCATAGTGGGCGCTGTGGCGCCCAATACTCTTTGGTCAAATGAGTACTTGGGCGCTGCGGCGCCCAATACTCTTTGGTCAAATGAGTACTTGGGCGCTATGGCGCCCAATACTCTTTGGTCAAATGAGTACTTGGGCGCTATGGCGCCCAATACTCTTTGGTCAAATCAGTGCTTTTCCACCGCCAGTCGATGCTTCGTATCCATATATTAGATTGCATAATTCAATGCATAATCGGCGGAATGGTGCAGACTTTGCAAGGATATACATTTATTTTATAATGCTTGCATTTTTCCACATAAAATGTAAACATTTCCGTTGGCTTGACACGGGAAATTATGCAATTACTTAATGTAAATTAACTTGTTGCGTCAACATTCAAGAAATGACGACACTTTCAAGTTAATCCTAATTGATGTGATGTGACTACTGACTACCCAGACTGCAGCTTGCAACGTTGCCACGTCAGGTAGTGTCCCATCGAAGTCAGATAAGGGACAGCACTATTTTAAATCCCTTTTTTTTTACCTTGAAAACAATGAAAGGGAGACAATAATATATGCATTTGTTTTGCATTGCTACCTCACTCCCATGAAACATCAATACTGAAGAACAGTTTATTACATTTAAAACAGAAGATAATAACTAAAGTAAGAAGTCATCAGTGATGGCTCTCTTTCATAATGTATAGTAACCTAGTTAGTGTAATGTGAAGTACAGTTACCTGGCTCCAACTGTTTCTCGGGTGTAACGACGGTGATTACGTCGCTAAGGGTGATGGCCCTAGAGGAAGCATACAACCCCAAACCAAAGTCTGAAACACACACACACACACACACACACACACACACACACACACACACACACACACACGCACACACACACACACACACACACACACACTATGAGTTTATGCTTATCTATCTATCTATCTATCTATCTATCTATCTATCTATCTATCTATCTATCTATCTATCTATCTATCTATCTATCTATCTATCTATCTATCTATCTATCTATCTATCTATCTATCTATCTATCTATCTATCTATCTATGTTACATATGTCTGTCTGTCTGTCTGTCTGTCTGTCTGTCTGTCTGTCTGTCTGTCTGTCTGTCTGTCTGTCTGTCTGTCTGTCTGTCTGTCTGTCACTGTATCATGGCAAAAACACTGGATGTGGAGAGTGGAGTTTCGTGTTCATGCTCTTATAGAGGTATTAAGGCTCAAAGGCTATACGTTCATTTTGACATTGGACTTTATCTCCCAAAGTCGCTGTACTGCCAGTTCCCCAATCCCCCACACATCCATGCGTATAGTCTTGTACCAATGACCTGCCAGTGAGGAGCCGCCAGCAAGATGACGTGTGGAGGAAGCCTGCTTTCAAACCCCACCGCAAAAGCAAATGGAGGCAGCCCTACTACTAGTAGTAGCAGGGATGGGGAATGGGTGGGGAATTTTCACCTTCGAACACAGCCTAGAAACCAATTCTGCCAGCCAACTATAGTAGTAGCATGCTGGTCTAATCATTAGACTGCAGATCCACACCTTCTGGGTTTGAACCCAGCTGCTGCCACTATACCACAACTATTTTTTTTAGACGATAAAGTATAGTTTTAGACCACAATGGAGGGGCGCTATGTCTCTAGCAAACTTGAGCCACGAGAGACAGGAGCGGGTTGCCATGTCAGACGTTTGCTAGAGCCGACTCAGCCCTGTTCGAGTTGCAACCCAGTAGGCACAGAATAGTAAATTATTACCCCCCAAGGCAATGCCAACACTGAGTAATTATGTCCCACCACGGAGCAAAGCCAAAGTGCTGTCCTCCTGGAATAGACAAATCCACAGGCGGGTGCCCTGGTCGCAGCCCAGGGATTTCCTGTAGGCGGAGACAAGATATCTGCGGTGTACACAGTGTGCTCTTCTACTACAGTGAATGGGAAAGTGATGTGATGTTTGTCTGCTCAAACGTTGCTCTTTTACCTGCTTTTTTACTAACCAGAACTACCCGGAACATCAAGATGAACCTGTGTAGTTTATGGCTGCTCCAACAGTACATGTATAGGCCTAGTGACAAAATCCGACTTTGGAGAGAAACGGAATGTCAAATACGAGCGCCCGCTCGAATTTCGCTGCGATTTATGTAACTGGTAGGCATAGCTCTCTCTGAACGGTCCACAGCCCACTGAGACACAGTGTGAACAGACAGAAATGGTTCCATATCGGAATGAGCATCAGCAAATGAGAAATTAAATGAAGATGAGGTTAGATTTATCACCAGTATACTCCACATCCACAACCAGTATGTTTTGGGCCTTAGCCTTTACACAAAGCACCACAACGGCACATTGCCACAGCAACGGCAGGCCCAGCCAATCAGAGCTCAGCATAGGGTGACCAATCAGCCAATCAGCACTGAGCACATGCACCGTAGGCTGGCAGCCACTAAGCAGTGCTGTGTGTGTGTGTGTGTGTGTGTGTGTGTGTGTGTGTGTGTGTGTGTGTGTGTGTGTGTGTGTGTGTGTGTGTGTGTGTGTTAGGTATTAGGTATTCGCAGGTGTTAGGTATTTGCAGACAGTCCTCTTAAAGACAGTGTGACAATTTCACAATAAATGCAAAAAAATGCTCCTTTCTGCGTATTTCACTATTTTATTAACTCTTAATTATTAAGGATATTGACATGTCATTACATATATTAACAATTAAGTCAATAGTAACATTCGTTTCCCAGGTGTCCGTATGCCTAAATGTAAATGTCCCTTAAAAAAAAGAGAGAATCCGTTTTCTAATCCAGTCTGTCGCGGTAATAACGGCCAGAACCCACGGCTGGAACCAAGTGTGCCGCGCACCTCCGTTTATATTTTTTGGTTTGTTTCTTTTGTTTCTTTTGGTATAATAATTGTTTGGCATATACATCTTTTATTCACACATCAGCGCGGCCAGTGAGACTAAACTAATTGATATATAGAGAATAGAGAGAGAGAGAGAGAGAGAGAGAGAGAGAGAGAGAGAGAGAGAGAGAGAGAGAGAGAGAGAGAGAGAGAGAGAGAGAGAGAGAGCGAGCTAGCTAGCTAGGGATAAGCATTAAGACTGAAAGTGTTCCTTATTTTGTAAGTCTGTGCATATAAAGTTTATATTGGCCTGCAACCATTTTTCATAAATAAACAAAACAATATCATCTGCATGTTGTCTAATGGAACACAACAATGCTAATAATATGCCCATACTAAGCATAGCCTAAAATGTAGTTACTGTAGGTCAGCCGGCCCGACAGTATAGCTCATCGATAAAATTACCATTAAATATGTCACTCTGTCCCTTTAAGAGCTGCAATGCTTTGGGCATGCTCTGTGTGTACCTGTGATGGCCGGAGAGCCAATCTGAATGTCAGTGGGCCTCTCGGGCCTGATCCTCCGAGCTGGGAACCAATCAAAATGTCCGGTCACCAAGTAGGAAAAAATAGAATGAAATAAACAACAATTTGGACTAACTCTTTGTCTCTCAGGAATAACTCATAGTATAGGAATTAAAGGGATATTTCACTTGGCACCCTGGCTTTTGTGGGCACCTCAGACAGTTGCTTGATTAAGTATTTAGATATTTGATATTCATTGTCCCCTTCCTATGCAAACCCATTGTAACTTCAAACTCCATTTCAACTATGATAGA